>NW_004444086.1:5485495-5497729 GCF_000243295.1 Trichechus manatus latirostris
CAACTGTTCAGATAGGGATTGGACTGGACTGTGGGACATAAAGTGATACTCATGAAGAATGTGCCTCTTAGTCATGTAGATACAAGAGACCAAAGGGGCAGCTTCTGTCCAGAGGTGAGATGGGAAGGCAGAGAGAGTTAGGAGCTGGTTGAATGTTCATAGGAAATTGGGGGCAGAGGGGAGGAGTGTGCTGTCACAGAATGGGGTGAGCAGTTGGAGTCTCATAACAATGTATGTAAAAAAAAAAAATTCTATATGGGAGACTAACTTGAAATGTAAACATTTAATTACAACAACAAAAAGAAATCTGTTCAGCTCTTTTACTTGATCATTTCTTCCATTTGCTTTAGCTACTCTACATTCAAGAGCAAGTTTCAGAGTCTCTTCTGACATCAATTTTGGTCTTTTCTTTCTGTCCTACCTATTTAATGACCTCTTGCTTTCTTCATGTATGATGATGTCCTTGATGTCATCCCACAACTCCTCTGGTCTTCTGTCATTAGTGTTCAATGTGTGAAATCTGTTCTTGAGATGATCTCCAAATTCAGGTGGGAAATACTCAGGGTCTTATTTTGTTTCCTGTGGACTTACTTTCTTCAGCTTCAACTTGAACTTGCATATGAGCAGTTGATGGTCTGTTCCACAGTTGGACCCTGACCTTGTTCTGACTGATGATATTGAACTTTTACATTGTCTCTTCCCACAGATGTAGTCGATTTGATTCCTGTGTTTCCATCCAGTGAGGTCCATGTTTATAGTCACCGTTTATGTTGCTGAAAAAAGGTATTTTCAATGAATATATTGTTGATCTTGCAAAATTCTATCATGTGCTCTCCAGTGTCATTTCTATCACCGAGGCCATATTTTGCACCTAATGATCCTTCTTCTTGGTTTCCAACTTTCATATTTCAATCACCAGTAATTGTCAATACATTTTGATAACTGACAGAAAAGAAAGAAAAGATCAAAACTGATATCAGAGGAGACTCTGAAAGTTGTTCTTGAATATCGAGTAGCTAAAGCGAAAGGAAGAAATGATGAAGTAAGAGCTGAACAGAAGGTTTCAAAGGGCGGCTCAAGAAGACAAAGTAAAGTATTATAATGACATGTGCAAAGACCTGGAGACAGAAAACCAAAAAGGAAGAACACACTTGGCATTTCTCAAGCTGAAAGAACTGAAGAAAAAAATCAAGCCTTGATTGCAATATGGAAGGATTCTACAAGGAAAACACTAAATGACTCAGGAAATATCAAAAGAAGATGGAAGGAATACACAGAGTCACTGTACCAAAAAGAATTGGTTAACATTCAGCCATTTCAGGAGGTAGCATGTGATCAGGACCCAATGGTACTGAAGGAAGAAATTCAAGCTGCACTGATGGCACTGGCAAAAAACAAGGCTCCAGGAAGTAACCAAATACCAACTGAGATGTTTTAACAAATGGATGCGGTGCTGGAAGTGCTTACTTGTCAAAGCCAAGAAATTTGGAAGACAGCTACCTGATCAACCAACTGGAAGAGATCTATATTTATGCTTATTCCTGAGAAAGGTGATCCAAGAAAATGCAGAAATTATCCAACAATATCGTTAATATCACATACAAGTAAAATTTTGCTGAAGATCATTCAAAAGCCGCTGCAGCAGTATATCAACAAGGAACTGCCAGAAATTAAAGCTGGATTCAGAAGAGTACATGGAACCAGGGATATCACTGCTGATGTCAGATGGATTCTGGCTGAAATCAGAGAATACCTGAAAGTTGTTTACCTGTGTTTTATTGACTATACAAAGGCATTCAACTCTGTGGATCATAACAAATTATGGATAATATTGCAAAGAATGGGAATTCCAGAACACTTAATTGCACTCATGAGGAACCTGTACTTAGATCAAGAGGCAGTCATTAGAACAGAACAAAGGGATACTGTGTGGTTTAAAGTCAGGAAAGGTGTGTGTCAGGGTTGTATCCTTTCACCATACCTATTCAATCTGTATGGTTAGCAAATAATTTGAGAAGCTGGACTCTGTGAAGAAAAACATGGCATCAGGATTGGAAGAAGACTCCTGAACAACCTACACTATGCAGATGACACAACCTTGCTTGCTGAAAGTGAAGAGGACTTGATATACTTAGTGATGAAGATAAAAGACCACAGCTTTCAGTTTGGATTACACCTCAATATAAAGAAAACAGAAATTCCCACAACTGGACCAATAAGCAACATCATGATAAATGGAGAAAAGATTAAAGTTGTCAAGGATTTCAACATATTCTGTTGTACATAGGGACGCTATGAGTCAGAACCGACTTAATGGCACCTAACAAAATATCTAAGATGATACTTGGTTTTCTGTTTTTGTCTTTTTTTTTTTCTTTTCTTTTTATAAGTAACAGAACTGGAATTTTAGAACTTCAGTATTAAACCTAGAGTTCACCTAGTTCATATCAACAACTTAATGAAGGAATAAATAGCAATCCAGAGATGCAAGGCAAGGAATTTTGGTTGTAGGAACAGTAACCATTGCTAGTTAATTACATAAAAAGCATAATAATTGAATAGATAAAAATGGCTCACAAAGGAGCAGGAATAGCTCAGAACAGAGCTTCTACAGAGATCCAGGTAACTGTACTACAAAACTAGATATTGCTTATCAGATGCTAAATTTTCTCTATTGTTGTTGGATGTTGTCCAGTTGATTCCAACTGATAGCAACCCCATATGACAGAGTAGAACTGTCCCATAGGGTTTTCTTGGCTGTGGTTTTTACAGAAGCAGATCACCAGGTCTTTTTCCCTCAGAGCTGCTGGGTGAGTTCGAACTGCCAGTCTTAACTGTTGCGAGGCAGGGCTCCTTAAGCTACTCTAGGAAACTATAAAAATATCATATATTCACTGAGTCCCTGCAATGTCCCCAATACTAGGCTAAGAACTTTAAGTATATTAACTCATTTATTTCCTTCCAGCAATTATTTTTATGCCCATTATACAGATAAGAAAACTGGCAGAGAACATGAGGTGGAATGGAGAGTTGCATTAGTCAGGATTCTCCAGAGACAAAGAGCCAATATGATATATATATATATGGAAAGAGAGATAGAGCAAGAGAATGAGACAGTGAGAAAAACTGATTTATTTTAATGAATTGGCTTAAGTGATTCTCAGTGCTGCCAAATTCATAAATCAGGTAGGCTGGAAACTCAGGTAGGAAATCTATGTTACAGTCTTGAGGCAGAATCTTTGTCTCCTCAGAAACCTCAGTTTTTGCTCCAAAGGCCTTCAAGTGATTGGAACAGGCCCACCAAATTATCAAGAGAAAGCTCCTTTACTACGAGTCAGGTGACTGTAAATGTTAATCACATCATTGAAATATATTCACAACAACATTTAGACCAGAATTTGACCAAATAACTAGGCACCATAGGCTAGCCAAGTTAACAAATACATAAAATTAACCATCACAGAAGTCAAGCCCATCAGTCTGGTTCCAAATCAGACTGACACTCTTAATCATCATGAAATTCTGCTTTTATTGTGTCACCATCAAAGGTTGTGCAGAACGTTTGCTGGGGAAATGTCTGCTCAGTCAAGGGCCACATATCCTAGTCCTTTTTGCATCTTGTTGTTGTTGTTGTCAGGTACCCGCCAATCAACTCATAGTGACCCTATGTACAACAGAACAAAACACTACCCTACCTGTCCTGCATCATCCTCACAATTTGTTACTATACTTGAGCCCATCATTTCTGCCACTGTGTCAATCCATCTCAATGAGGGTCTTCCTCTTTTTTGCTGACCCTTTACTTCACCAAGCACGATATCCTTCTCCAGGGCCTGGTCCCTCCTGATAACATGTCCAAAGTACGTGAGACAAACTCTCACCATCCTCATTTCTAAGGAGCATTCTGGCCGTGCCTCCTCCAAGATAGATTTGTTCCTTCTTCTGGAAGTCCATGGTATATTCAGTATTCTTCATCAACACCCAAATTCAAAGGCATTAACTCTTCACTCTTCCTCTTCCTTAGTCACTGTCCAGCTTCTGCATACATGTGAGGCAACTGAAAACACCATGGCTTGGGTCAGGCGCTCCTTAGTCCACCACTGAATGCTAAGCAAATAATCCAAGAAGCTGGACTATATGAAGAAGAACATGGCATCAGGATTGCTGAAAGACTCATTTACAACCTGCGATATACAGATGGCAAAATCTTGCTTGCTGAAAGTAAAGAGGACTTAAAGCACTTACTGAAGAAGATCAAAGACTACAGCCTTCAGTATGGATTATACCTTAACATAAAGAAAACAAAAAATCCTCACAACTGGAACAATAAGCAACATCATGATAAATGGAAAAGATTGAAGTTGTCAAGGATTTCATTTTACTTGGATCCACATTCAATGAGCTTGGAAGCAGCAGTCAAGAAATCAAACAACATATTGCATTGGACAAATCTACTGCAAAAGACCTCTTTAATGTGCTGAAAAGCAAAAATATTACTTTGAGGACTAAGATGCACCTGACCCATGTCATGATATTTTCAATCACCTCATATGCTGTGAAAGCTGGACAATGAATAAGAAAGACTGAAGAAAAATTGACATTTTTGAATTCTGGTGTTGACAAAGAATATGGAATATACTATGGACTGCCAGAAAAAATGAACAAGTCTGTCTTGACAGAAGTTCTGCCAGAGTGCTGCTTGGTAGCCAGGATGGTGAGACTTTGTCTCATGTACTTTGGACTTGTTATCAGGAGGGACCAGTACCTACGGAATGACATCATTCTTGGTAAGGTAAAGGGTCAGTGAAAAAGAAGAAGACTCTCAATGGGATGAAGTGACATAGTGGCTGCAACAAAGGGCTCAAACATAGCAAGGATTGTGAGGATGGTGCAGAACTGGGCAGTGTTTTGTTCTGTAGTATATAGGGTTGCTGTGAGTTGGAACTGACTCGACAGCACCTAACAACAACAACAGCAAGGTCTAACATGTTCACTACTATTCAAAGGAATAGTCAAAGAGTTGTAAGAGCTCAGTGGAGGAGGGTGAGAAACATTCTGAGTACAGGAGGTGAGTTGAAAAGTAGGAAAGCTTTATAGAGCAGGTGGTCTTTTTCCTGGATTTTCAGGAATGAGCAGCATATGGTCAGGTGGAAGTGAAGGAAGTGAATTTTCTTGGTAGAAGAACATCATAAGTAAAGCCACAAAGACCAAAAAGTTAAACAAAGTTCTTGGAGAATAAAACACATTGGCTCTTTTGGGAGAGGCACAAAGGGGTTGAAGGAAACATTGTAAAACATACAGATTGGAAATTTGGCTGAAGTTAGATAATTTGGTCTAAATCAAAGCACAAAGCTGAAATAATTGTGGGTTTATTGGATGGATGGCAGAGTTAGTCTTAATGAATGCTGAGCATGCCATGTTCTAGTTGTTTGGATAAAGCCATGGTCTCTGGAATCTTGTTCTTGTCATAATCATCATCTAAAGATGTATAGAGACAGATACTGGATGCTGAAAGACACCAAGAAATCATCTAACCCAATCTCTTAATTTTACAGTTAAAACATAGCTAAACAAGGTAAAGTGATATACACAAGGTGAGTTGGTAGCAACAACATATCTAAAGCTAAACCTAAATGCCCCAAACAAATTGCCTTTTTACAGCATCTTGCTGCCAGATGTCACACAGCCTTATCTTTCCTGAGCTTCCTCTACAACATTTTAATAACAAGGAGTTAAAGATAGGAACATTTGATGGAGGTGAGATTATCACAGCAAACAACACTTTGTGGGAAACAGATTGATGCCTGTGCTTGTGGGCGGAAATCTAAAAGTAGCCCAACTGAATTGCTGGATTGAAAATCTCTTAATATAAATGAAAATTTCACGTTGCAAACTGAAAGCAGTATGTTGTGAGTTTGAAGAATGTCTGGGTCTTTAACAAAGAAATGAACCTGTAATCATGAAACACACAGGGCTCATCTCTTTTCATGTAATCACACAAGTTGCTGATAGGATGAGAAAAATCAATAAATCTGAAACCCCCCCCCTTTTTTTTTTTTCAGCATTCATTCAGTAAGTGAACATCTCTGAAGTACTTACTATCACACATTGTGCTAAGGCCAGTTATAATGCCCTGGAAGCAGGAATTTAAGAGTAAAGAAGTGTTTTGTTTTTGTCTGTTGAAGAACTTTTCTCTACTTCTTTTAGTCCCAGCTACTATTTTTCTTTCTTTGTCCGTGCCCCACTGAACTTGGTTTAGGTGAGGCTGACAATCATAGGGAGTCCCCGGGTGACACCAATGGTTAAGCATGTGGCTACTGACCAAAAGGTTGTCAGTTCAAATGCACCTAGAGGCACCTTGGAAGAAGGGACTAACAATCTGCTCCCGAAAGGTCACAGTCATGAAAACCCTATGGAGTGTGATTCTATTCTGCAACATATGGGGTCACCATAAGTTGGGATTGACTCAACAGCAGTTGTTTTGTTTTTTGTTTGTAAGTTTTTTGGCAATCATAGTAACTACTCCCTAGTCATCAGAGTGTGTAGTCACTCAAATAGACATGAGCCCAACCATACTACCCCATCCTCCTAACCTCAGTCAGTGTCCAGGGGTGAGCATGGCACCCAACTTTGGCCAATAAGAATCCTTCCTTGGGAATTTATATACGGCCACTGAAGAGATAGTTTCCTTTTCTTTTAGATCATAAAATGCAAAAATTGAATCCCAGAACATCAGGTGGCCACTGCTTAGCAAAAACTCATTTGAATTGTGGGTAATTAAAGCCAGAGAGAAGCAGAGCCATAGTCATGAGATGCCGACTCCTGGCAAGGTGTGTCCCTGGATGCACTCATGCCTGAGGCCAGGGCCACCACTGTGCTTCCCATTCACATGAACCAATAATTTCTTTTTGGTGTTTAAGCCAGTTTTCACTCTGTTCCTCCCAAGGAAAGTGTTCTTACAAATGTGGTAAAACGAAAGATGTCTAATGAGTCCATACTCTGTGCCAAGGTCTATGCTGATGTGGGACAGAGATGAATATGGTATGTTCCTACCTTTGAGGAGGTCAAAGCTAGTTTAGGAGACAGGCATGCAAATATGTAATGACAGTGCTGTAGGATAATAACAATAAGAGAAATAAGTTTCTATGCATTGGAAAGATAAAGGATAGGTCAAGACAGGCTTCCCAGACCAAGAGAGCATGGTTTGAAGAATGAATAGTTTATTGCTCTGAAGCAAAACTTGGGAGCAAAGGCTTTCCAGATGGAAGAAGTATATCTGCAAAATATGGGAGTTTAAAATAGCATGAGATGACTAATGTGTTCATGACCCAAGCCATGGTCTTTTCAATAGCCTCATATGCATGTGGAAGTTGGACAATGGAAAAGGAAGACTGAAGAAGAATTGGTACATTCAAATTGTGGTGTTGGCGAAGTATATTGAATATACCATGGACTGCTAGAAGAAGGAACAAAGCAGTCTTAGAAGAAATACAACCCAGAATATTCCTTAGAAGAGAGGATAGTGAGACTTTGGCTCACTTACTTTGGACATGTCATCAGGAAAGACAATTGCTTTACCATGGTTGGTAAAGTAGAAGGTCAGTGAAAATGAGGGAAACCTTCAATGAGATGGATTGACACAATAGCTGAAACAATGTTCTCAAACGTACCAATGATGATGAAGATGTCACAGGACTGGGCAACATCTCATTCTGTTATACATAAGTTCTCTATGAGTTGGAGCCAACTTGATGGCAACTAATAACAACAAAGTAGCATGGCACATCAGGAGACCTCTTAGAAGGTTACTGTTGTTAAGGGTGAGTCACTGGGACTGAGATAGCAGATGCAGGTAGGAGCCAGGTCTTGGGATGCTTTGATAGATACCGGCCTACCAGTAGTAGGGGGAACACTATGGTGTTTTAAGCAGTGAAAGAACACTGTGTCACTCAATTAAGGAAAACTTGCACACTGAGGACGTGGGATTTTAGCACTTGCTAGAAAATCACCAGTAGACACTGAGGAAGGGTAAAAGTCCCATAATGCCAGTAAAGGGTGTCAGATATAACTCCAAACAGACTGCTGTCAAAGCAGGCTCCTCAGCTACTTTTGCCCATTGCAAGGTACAGTCCACTAGACGTTACAACCCAACAAAAGCACCTCCTTGCCCAGGATACCTGCTAATTTAACAAAAGATCAAATCAGAACCTTTATGATGCTTCCATTGTCCTTCTAATTGTTTCCCAAAGGACCATTTCCTCAGGTAAACTTTCCTTCTATTGACCCAGCTGTTAACTTTAACTAGTCTATTCCTGCAACTTGCTCTCACTGAGAAGGAATTTTTTTTTCCATAAGGTCTGTGAATTCTGTTGACTATGTGATATGATATCTACGAGATTTAAGCTGCAGATGAACCAGGGCTGTATCCTATTTATCTCTGAACCCCTAGTTCTTAGCTCTGTGCCTTGCCCGTAGGTAGATGTGCAGTCAATGTTTACTGAATGAAATTGTTGGGCATATGCCTTCCTCTCACTGAGAATACCCCGAGTGAAATTGCACACCTTTAATTTCCTTAAAGTCTTGATACATTATTTTGCCATTAATTATCCAGCAATCAGACACTTGGGCTTAATATTTTAAGAAGCTGAATTTTAGTGAGAAATGAAGTGTAAATATTTATGTCCAAAAACAACATAGCTGCAATTAATCGGCGTTCCAATGTCTGAGTGTCAGAGTTTCTAAGAATTGTGTTCCCTAATTATATTCCCTAGCTTGCTTCTGTAGGCACAGTCTATTTCCACTTCCCTTTTGCATGGCCCCATTTTTGTAATTACAAAGGTTTAGGAATAAATCTCGAGTCCAAATCAGTCCCTAAGAACTAATCTAGAATAAGCAAGCTGAATACATATAAGAAATCCGATTATATCATCTTTTTTTAAAGATTGATTCTTTATGCAAACCTGCTATCAATTTCTATGTTTAATTGTCTAAGCAGGTATTATTCATCTCCTCAAACATCTGCTACCACTGGCAGGCCCCAAAATAAACCTCCACATTAGCAACTTGCACTTTTTTGAAAAAGAACATTTATCTGGAAACATCTGCTGAGCTATTTTCTGTCTCTCTTTCCTTACCTCCCAGATCTGTTGAAGCAGAGTGAGGTGAGCTTACAGCTTGAGACTTCAGTCTCAAGTAGTGGAGTCTCAGAAGGAAAACAGCTACTTGGTGAAGGGAAAATAAAAGCTAGAATTAGCTCCACGGGAGGAAATGGGGAAGGGGAGAGATGACAGGTGTGAGGGAGTAGACATTGCTCAGGGAGAGGAGGGTGGAGCACTGGGTTCAAATCCCACCTCTGTCTCTTCTTGTCTGCATAGATTTTAAAAAGTAGCTTTACTTTGAGTCACATGTCTTGCCTTTTAGATGCTCATAATAATGCCAGTCTCAGAAACTTATCTTGAGGTTTATATAGAATGATGGATGATATATATAAACGTGTTCAGCATATAGTGACTCTCAGTATAAAGTGATTAGATAAATTCTTGATGACAAGTCACAATTTGGGGGAATGGTGCAAACGGTTTGCACTTAGCTGGTAACCGAAAGGTTGGCGGTTTGAGTCCACCCAATGGCACCACGGAAGAAAAGGCATGGCGGCCTGCTTCCACTAAGAATACAGTCAAGAAAACTCTATGGAGCACGTCCACTCTGTAACTAATGGGATTGTCATGAGTAGGAATCAACTGGACAGCACAAGAAAATAACAACAGACAATAATCTATGGGAGTCCCTGGGTAGTATAAATTGTTAACATGCTTGGCTACTAACTGAAAGGTTGGAGGGGTACACCCATAGACTCCTTGGAGCATAGACTCCTTGGAAGAGAAGTCTGGCAAACTACTTCCAAAAAATCAGCCGTTGATAATCCTATAGATCACAGTTCTACTCTGACACATGAGAGGTTGTCATAAACTGGAGTGGACTTGATGGCAAGGGGTTAATAATCTGTGAGAGATTCTTCCCTCAAAATCACTCTAATGTCTGGTATACAGTCACTAAAAATGTTCTTTGGCTTTTTCTTATCAGTTACATTACAACTTGTGAAAGAATGCCAAATTAAGGATCATTTGAAATAACACCGTTACACATTATCTTTGTCAAGGCCAAGTCCACTCTACCTTTCTTAGGTTGGATACTCTTTGAGAGAGACAAAAAAAAAAAAAGGTTATATCTTTTACTTCTTTAGTTTTCATTTTTCATTGGTTTTAACACAGAACCCTTAGCAAACAGTAGGTGACGAAGATGGCACATTTATTTGAACCCAGTTGGACCAAATTAGGAAGTAAAAGATGGCGGCATCATTGCATTTACAATTATGGCCATTTTCACGGGTGTGTGTATTCTGGAAGCATGGGAAATCCTGGTACTCCAGAGTACTGCCTACTCATAAAGCCCTTTACCTTCAGTTGCTGGTTCTTCCTAGAAGGTCACTAGCATTGGGAGACATTCTCAAATAGTTTTTAGCTGTTTTCCTATTTTAATTCAGGTGCCATCTCTACCAGAAAAAATTTCCTCAGGCCTCCAGTCTTCCCTCTATACTTTTCTAGTACTTTCTACATGTCTTGATGTATTAGCTAAGGTAATACTAGTTGCTATGTTAGATGAATCTTGAGTTCTCAGTAATTTATCACTGTTAGTTGTTGTTCTTAGGTGCCATCAAGTCTTTCTGACTCATAGCTACTCTGAGTATAACAGAACCAAACACTGCCCAGTCTTGTGCCATCCTCACAATGGTTGTTATGCTTGAGCCCATTGTTGCAGCCACTGTGTCAGCCCATCCACATCATTAAGATTGACTCTATTTTGAGGAGGCAGCTATTCCTTAGTTGTATTTTGAGTGTCTTCCAACCTGAGGGGTTCATCTTCTGGCACTATATCTGACAATGTTCTGCTGCTATTCATAGGGTTTTCACTGGCTAATTCTTTTCAGAGGTAGACTGCCAGGTCCTTCTTCCTAGTCTGAAGCTCAGTTGCAACCTGTCTGCCATGGATGACCCTGCTGGTATTTTAATACCAGTGGCATAGCTTCCAGCATCACAGCAACACGCAAGCCCCCACAGTACAACAAACTGACAGAAGCGAGAGATAACATATTCCTTTCTCAAATAATATGGATGTGGGATGGGAAAGGAGGGTTGCGCTGGGCAAATCTGCTGCAAAATACCTCTTTCAAATGCTAAAAAGCAAAGACGTCACTTTGAGGATTAAGGTGCCCCTGACCCAAGCCACGGTGTTTTCAATCACCTAGTATGCATGCATAAGCTGGACAATGACTAAGGAAGACTGAAGAAGAATTGATGCCTTTGAATCATGGTGTTGATGAAGAATATTGAATATACCACAGACTTCCAGAAGAATGAACAAATCTGTCTTGGAAGAAGCACTGCCAGAATTCTCCTTAGAAATGAGGATGATGAGAGCTTGTCTCATATACTTTGGAAGGTTCTCAGGAGGGACCAGTCCCTGGAGAAGGATATTATGCTTGGTAAAGTAAAGGGACAGTGAAAAAGAGGAAGACCGTCAATGAGATGGATTGACACAGTGGCGGAAACGATGGGCTCAAGCATAGTAACAATTGTGAGGATGGTGCGGGACAGGGCAATGTTTCTTTCTGTTGCACATAGGGTCACTATGAGCTGATTGGATTGCACCTGACAACAACAACAACAACAAGATGCAAGAGGGACTAGGATATGTGGCCCCTGGATGAGCAAACATTTCCCCAGCAAACGTTCTACACAACCTTTAATGATCACATAATAAAGGCTTAATTGCATGATTTGGAATCAGACTGATGGGCTTGACTTCTGTGATGGTTAATTTTATGTTTTTGTTAACTTGGCTAGCCTATGGTGCCTAGTTGTTTGGTCAAATTCTGGCCTAAATGTTGCTGTGAATATATTTTGATGATGTGATTGACATTTACAGTCAGTTGACTCTTAGTAAAGGAGATCTCTCTTGATAATTTGGTAGGCCCGTTCCAATCACTTGAAGGCCTTTGGAGCAAAAACTGAGGTTTCTGAGAAGAGAAAGATTCTGCCTCAAGACTGTAACATAGATTTCCTACCTGAGTTTCTAGCCTACTTATGAATTTGGCAGCGCTCAGAATCGTTTGAGCCAATTCATTAAAATAAATCAATTTTTCTCTCTCTCTCATTCTCTTGCTCTCTCTTTCCA
>NW_004444086.1:5499097-5501134 GCF_000243295.1 Trichechus manatus latirostris
GTCAGTCTTTTCTCTGTTTATCATGATATTGCTTATTTGGTAGAGTTGTTAATAAAAGTGACTATCAGAAGTTTCATAAGATGTCCTTAAGAGAGGCATAAGGTCCCGAGATGGTGCAAATGGGTTGCATATGGCTGATAACTCAAAAGGTTGGCAGTTTGAACTTCCCCAGCTGAACCTCGGAGGAAATAGTCCTGGCAATCTGCTTTGATCTGCTTCCATAAAGATTATAGCCAAGAAAACTCTATGGAACAGTTCTACTCATTAACACATGGGGTCGCCATGAGTCACAAATCAATATAAGCAACAACAAGGCAAACAACTTAGCCACATATACCCTGTTCCTCCCACTTGTTCAATCATTTTTTCTTTCTTTTATTATGCAAGTAAGTAATAATTTCATTTTTGTGACTAAAACCTCAAATGCTCCAGACAAAGTGAAATCTCTCCTTAATTCCCCCGGCCCCAGGCTCCTCCCAACCCCACAAGTGACCTCAGAGGTATATAAGTTGGTTTATCTTTCCAGACTGATTTTAAAGTGTTGTTTTGCTGTGGGGTATTTTGGACCACAATTTTTGTTTGTTACAAACTGGAATCATACTACTTTTCTCACTTAACAATATGTCTCTGAGAACTTTAAGTGTTTGTATAGATTAACCTCATTATTTTAGAATCCACGTAGTGTTTTCCAGAAGGTCAAAGACTGTTAGCCATCCCCTTATTAATAGACACTAGATAGTTTCTCGTTTTTTGCTCTTCCAAGCAATGCCACAATAAGCATTTTTATGTTTGCCTCTTAGGTTCCTGTGAAAGTGTTTCTCCAGGACAGATATCTAGAATCATAAATAATGCCAAATTACCCTGCAGACAAGCTCTTCAAATCTATAAGAGTAAGAGAGTGTCTGTTTCTCAACCCCTTTACTTAAAACGGCTATTACTAATCTTCACTGTTGCCAAAGGAGTCGGTGAGCAATAGTATCATATTGTCATTTTAATTTGCATTTCACTGGGGTAGACTGGCTTTTCATATACTTATTGATCTTCTGTACCCCTCCTTCTGTAAATTTGATATTCAGTTTTCTATCAGGCTATTTGTCATTACCCTATTGATCTGTGGGAGTTATAGATATATCCCTGATACAGTCACTTGCCTGCTACCTACATTGCAAATATTTTCTTCTTCTACCAGTCTTTGGCTCCTTTCACCTCATCTTTCAAATGCTTCCTTCCACTACTTATCACATAGGCTCTTTGGTTCCTTGGCCCTTGTCTTAGTCATCTAGTGCTGTTATAACAGAAATACCACAAGTGGATGGCTTTAACAAAGAGAAGTTTATTCTCTCACAGTCCAGTAGGCTTCAAGTCCAAATTCAGGGCGTCAGCTCAAAGGGAACGCTTTCTTTGTGGGCTCTGGAGGAAAGTCCATGTCATCAATCTTCCCTTGGTCTGGGAGCATTTCTGCACAGTAACCTCAGGTCCAAAGGATGAGCTCTGCTCCTGGTGGTATGAGGTTCCCATGTCTCTCTGCTCACTTCTCTCTTTTATATCTCAAAAAAGATTGGCTTAAGACACGATCTAATCTTGTAGACCTCATCAGTATAACTGCCGCTAATCCATCTTATTACATCATAGTGATAGAGTTTACAACACATATAAGGAAATCACATCAGATTATAAAATGGTACACAATCATACAATACTGGGAATCATGACCCACCCAAGCGACAGATATTATGGAGGGGACACAATTCAATCCATGACAGCCCTCATATTGAAATCTCTGTGTGGTTCCATTCACCTCACATGCTTGTGGACCATTTACAATAGCCTAGCTTTTGGTCTTGGAAGCCCCCTTTTTGTGTTTTCTAACCAATAGGTCATACATCTGCCCCTGACGTTATGCCCACTGGGATTTCTTTGGTTTACTGGTCCTCCCAGATTTTGTGCTGTCTGCTCCTGGATACTGTGTCATGGACCACATGGCCTGTGCCCTAAGCCACTCCTCAGACTGTGAGAAAAGAGGCTGATATTCAAAGA
>NW_004444086.1:5521001-5522336 GCF_000243295.1 Trichechus manatus latirostris
ATGAAGTAACTACCTCTTGTTCCTGTGCCTTTCAAAAATGTGAGGCTAAATCTGTTGTCTTTGATATTTCCATTTATTTCTTTGAGCCCATTCTCTTAGCCTGTTTGCAATTAGTTTCATTCCTCTTTCACTTCATAGCTGCAAAAGTCCAGGAAACCAGCTCACTCCCAGGTATCTTATGAATGAGACATACCTGAAACAAGGTGGGGGCTCACTTGAAGCCTATAATTTTGAAATGACTAAAAAAGTTTTCCATTTTCCAAGTCCTACTTTTCTCAAGGCTAAAAATTGTAATTTCCTTCTCTTTTTGTTCTTCATATGTTGTTGTTATCTGCTGTGAAATCGACCCCTGACTCATGGTGATCCCATGCACAATGGATCAAAACGCTGCCCAGTCCTGTGCCATCCCCATGATTGGTTGTGGATCGGACCATTGTGATCCATAGGGTTTTCACTGGTTGATTTTCAGAAGTAGAACGCCAGAACTTGTTTCTTAGTTCATCTTAGTCGGGAGGCTCCACGGAAACCTGTTCAGCATCATAGAAACGCACAGCTTCCACTGACCAGTGAGTGGTGACTGCACAAGAGGTACATTGGATAGGAATGGAACCTGGGGCTCCTACACAGAAGGTGAGAATTCTACCACTAAACAACCATATTCATCTTCCTTCCCCTTTGCACATGTAGCATCCACTCTACTTTATACACTTACTACAGGACAAACTCCAGAATTGTAGTAGGACTGAATCAGACACCAGATACACCTCTGCTTTTCTCCACCTGTTCCTTGTCCTGAGAGGCTGCTGGGCATGGTCTATTTCAATGGGCAGCCATGATCTGTGGCCTTGGGTTGTGTTTGAGCATTTTAGGGAGGAGACTGGGAGGCAGTGGTAAGACATTGATATCACAAAGAGGGTGATGTTGGGAGTTTTATTTTCCTAGCTCCTTCAGGAATGGGTTTTCCAGGTTGGCTGAGCCTCCTGCCAAAGGTCTGGCTCCTGTCAGTTGATCCTCTCCATGCTACTCTCTTTGGATACTGTCCTGTCAGATCTGTAGGTGATAGTAGCTCCCCACTGTTACCAGTCCCAGGAACTATTGCTCCTCTTAAAACTTGACCACACGATTATAATGAATCCCTTTCCTTATCTCGCCTCGAACTACCCTATTTGAATATGCCATCTTTTTGCTGCTTGAGCTCTGGCTGACACAGCAATTAGTACCAAAAGTGGTACCAAAAAGATATAAGTTGTTTGAATACTTAGACACATGCAGATTGCCTCCTTTCAATGAGGAAATTTGACGGGGGACTTCTACGTCATACGGTGACATTATAAT
>NW_004444086.1:5524018-5524859 GCF_000243295.1 Trichechus manatus latirostris
GAACCAGCAGATGCTCAGGGCAGGTTCTTCTCATGGTGAAAGTTGGGTGTACAAGAGGACAACCCTTACCACTAAGCACATTTTACACCACTGATCACATCATATTTGCTAACCTTCCATTGTGTAAAGCAAGTCATATGGCCAAGAACCAATGAAAGGAGTAGGGAAGGACAATCCACTTACTACGAGTCCAAAGCTAATCATATGGTAAACCCAAAATCAGTATGGTGGTGAAGGAATAAATATTAAGAATAATCTAATCCATCTCAGGTAATATCATTGAACTATCTTTGTCAAACTGATGCTAGAAAAATAGCTGCTAATTATTGGTGGTTTTATTTTCATTTCTTTCATATCTTCTAAGAAAAACTTTTTATGATATCATTTTTTGATATTTCTTGCATTTCCTCTTTTGTGAATTACTCTTTCATGTTATTTTGCTTGATTTTTTTGTTGGAGTGTTTCTTTTATTGAGTTGTTAAAGGACTCTATAAAAGAGGGTTATTAGTCATTTTTCATATATCAAGGAAAATCGTTGTAGGCTATCCTCTGCTTTTCAGTTGTGTATGTAATGCTTTAATATGCAAATTTAACTTTTTTCTATGTTCAAATCTGTGACGTTCATTTATGATTTTTACCTTAGATATTATACTTAGAAAGAACTTCCCTATCACAAATCATACTCTTGTTTTCTTGTAGTTATAATTGGTTTTCATGTTTTTACATTATATCTTTACCCCTCCCAATTTTTTTCCACTATTACAGGTTTTGAGAAAGAGATTTCTTTTTATCCCCAAGTGAATAGCCATACTGTGTTTAATCTGAGTCTTGAGGAGGAATT
>NW_004444086.1:5526493-5527579 GCF_000243295.1 Trichechus manatus latirostris
CTAGGAATTCAGAGTTTAGTGCCAGGGTGATGGGCAGTCTCACCTGGAAGTACCATCTAATCCTTGTTCGTGCCTGGAAGCTCACACTCCAAAGAACCCTCTAGCAGGGAGCAGGATAGAGAACCAGCCCAAGGCCAAACTGTCTGTGCTTAGCAGATAGCTTATCCCTTTCTGCTAAGCAAGAACGAAAGAGCCCTCTGTTGTTGCTGGGCAGCTCCACTCACCAGACCAAAAGACTTGCTCTGAGGACACCAGGGTCCAAAGAGAAGCGGCTGAAGTCGGGAGGAGGAGCTGATTATTTCACTGCCCCCCAACCCTGGGGACCCCAATTAAACCTACATCTCATCCCCACTGCCTGAGATCAAAAGGCCAACATCAAACTGTGGATGGAAATTCTTGTGAGGAAAGAGACAATTCCCAGGGCCCTAGATTTAATTCAATCAAAGCATGGCATCCAGGGTGAACCCCTGAAGAGAAACTCACATCCTGGAGCATGGGTGGAGGGTTTCCAGAATGGCTAATGATTCTGTTCAGAAAGCATGAACTGACAGCTGATATGAGCTGACAGCCATGCTGAGAACTCAGGGCTACAGGCAGGACAAAGCAAGATTCCCAGCCTCAAGAAGTCCACATTCTAGTCAGTGAGACAGACACATATACAGATCACCCTGGAGGTTGTGCTAAAGTAGAATTATACTGCAAGTATTACAGTATTAAGCAAGAGAGAGAGATTGATTTTAATCAGGCAATCAGGGCAGCCTTCTTGGAGACAGTGGGAATCAGCATAAAGAAAACAAAAATCCTCAGAACTGGACCAACAAGCAAAATCGATAAATAGAGAAAGGATTGAAGTTGTCAATGATTTCATTTTACTTGGATCCACATTCACCACCCATGGAGGCAGCAGTAAAGATATCAAACAACCTACTGAAAAGCAAAGATGTCACCTTGAGGACTAAGGTGGGCCTGACCTAAGCCATGGTTTTTTCAATTGCCTCATACACATGTGAAAGATGAACAATGAATAAGGAAGACTGAATAAGAATCGATGTCTTTGAATTATGGTGTTGGCAAAGAATATTAAAT
>NW_004444086.1:5529174-5530119 GCF_000243295.1 Trichechus manatus latirostris
TTTGTTAACATTCCATTAAAGAAGCCCTGGTGGATCAGTGGTTAAGCACTTGGCTGCTAACCCAAAGGTCAGTGTTTTGAACCCACGAGAGGCTCCACAGGAGAAAAGACCTGGATCTGCTCCCATAAAGATTACAGCCTAAGAAACCCTATGGGGCAGTTCTACTCTGTCTTAGGGTTGCTATGAGTTGAGATCAACTTGACAACACCCAACAACGACAACAATAACAAACATTTCATTGGTTAAAACAAGTCATGTGTTCAATTCCAAGTCAAGGGTTGGGGAAGAATAATCCACCCACCATGAGGTCAAAGCTAATCACATGGCAAACCCAGAACAATGGCTTAACAAGTATTATGGATTGAATTATGTCCCTGCAAAATACAGGTTGTAAATCATAACCTCTATGCCTGTGTTATAATCCCATTTGGGGAGGGTAGTCTTTGTTATGTTAAAGAGGCAGGATTAGTGTAGGGTATATCTTGAGGCAACCTCTTTGAGATACGAAAGAAATTAAACAATTGTAGAGATGGGGTAAGATAGATGCCAAGACATGTGAAGATCTCCAAGGAACCAGGAAGCAGAAACTGAAGAGAAAATCACCTTCTTCCAGAGCCAGTAGAGAAAGAAAGACTTCCTCTAGAGTCGGTGCTCTGAATTTGGACTTCTAGCCTCCTAAACTGTGAGAAAATAAATTTGTTTGTTAAAGCCATCCACTTGCACTATTTCTGTTGTAGCTGCACTAGATAACTAAGACAACAAGCAAATACGATTCTCTCTACCTTCAGCTTACTGGTGAGTAAGGAAGGACTGAAATGTATAAGAATTATGGTTTGTCCTATTGTTCCCTTTCCTTCTATGTCATCCTTTTTAGCATAAGTGGTTGGTTTGTATTAGTAGGTAGCTGGCGTAGGAAAGAATATGACAGGGTTTCTTGTTCTTAGG
>NW_004444086.1:5532737-5534961 GCF_000243295.1 Trichechus manatus latirostris
ACTGTTTATACCATCTAGGAACACTGGAACTACAACTCCTTAAAGTTCCAGATATGTTATTTTTTTCTCCCTTAATTTAGTTTGAGTTGTGTTTGTGTCACTTGCAACCCATAGAAGAGGTCTGATCAATACAAAGAGATTTACTCTGGGGACACACTAGTGCCCACACTAGTTAAATAGTAAACTGTGATTTTGGTTATTTACTCATTCACTCATTTATTTAATCGGTTAACATATTTTGCTTGCCAATCATATCCCTGATATATGCTAGGTGTTATGCATACAAAGTTCTTAGGCAAGTCTGGGATACTAACAAATGGTGAGACCCTATAATTAGGGTAGGCAAAAAATCCCAGTCTACCAGGGTTAGTACACCTGTTGACATCTGTTGCCCTGTAATAATTATTAATAGCAGTCTCTTTTACTCTCCAAAGTGTGTTGGTTTGGAAGATAAATTATATGATCACTCATACAATAACAGCATTGCACATAAGATGTAGGGGCAGCTTGAAAGAAAGAACATTTAAGAATGTAAGTTCTGTGCTAATGGGGATTCTGTGTGTTCTGTCCTCTGCTCTATCCCCCAACAATGGCTGGCATACGGTAGAGGCTTGATAAATATTTGCTGAATAAATGGGTGAAAATGCAGCTGGAGGAGTCAGTGCAAGAAGGTTTTACTAGAATTGCAAAGTCAAGGCCGAGAAAGGGTTTTCCACGTGAGAACCCTGGGAAAGTTATTCCAGATAAAGGGAATAACATTTGCAAAAGTAAAAGAACATGACAAAACACAAGCTGTTTTGGGTCTAGAGGTGGTTGAATACTGCTGGCCCACTCCAAGTACAAGCCAGAAAATGATGGAAGGCGAACCCTCCAGAGGACAGAACCCCAGAACCTAGAGAGATTTTTTAATCTTAAGGGAGAGTATTAACTTTATTCTGAAGGTAATGGAGAGGTATAGCAAGTTTTAAGCAAGGGCAACCTTGCATATTCAGGAGGATTATTTTGGCTAAAGTATTAAGAAGGACTTGGGAAGAGAAAAATAGAGCTAGGAAGACTAGTTAGAAAACTAAGTTGGAGAGTCTAAGACTGCCTGCTTGACCCTGCTGCTCCTGGAGGAAGTTTTCACAAGTCTATGGTAATGTGAGAAAAGTACAGTAAAGAATTTATTTCATTTAAGGAGTCGTAATATGTTCATTGAACAGAATACATTTGAAATCATGGCATTTTAACAATGTTTTCAATATTAAATCTATTTGTTTGTTTTACAAAATGCTGTACAGAGTGAGTGGTGTGCTTTAAAAATAGCCTTATCTGAAAAAATAAAATGATGCCAATCCTATGTCCATAGTGATCCCGATAATGCAATAATCTCTACAATTTTTGGAGAAATTTTTGCACATCTGTTAAATCACTTAGTTTACTCCCCTTGATCTAAGGAAGAGGTGGTGAATTACTGAACTCAGGAATTGGCAAAAAGTTTGTAAATAAGGGGATGGGGTTGAGAGATATTTGGAAAATAAAATTAATTGGATTCAATAGTTGGGAAAAGAACACTTCTTCAATTATCTGGATACTTCAAGTGCATTTAAATGTTTGTTTCTAGTCCAAATAATGCAAATATTTCCCTCAGCTATCTATTTGTGTTTTCATATATAGATATTTCCTGCATTGATTGAAACTCTCACATTCTTTTTCCTTGTTGAGTATAAATATTTCCATCTCTTGGATGAGTAATTAAAAAAGCAATATGCAAAGCCATAACCATACATATCATCTGGCTCTATATATTTGAGGAAAAAGACATATTCCTTTTTTCCTGTAATAGCAGGCAGCTTGGTATATATTGATTTATGTAAAAGCTTGGGAAACCAGAGTATGGTTTGCATTTTTGAATAATTTCTTCACTCTTTAAGGAAGTCTCTTTCAAAGATACATAGCCCAGGGGCAAATATTCATCTTTCAGATTTCACTTTTACTCAGTAAAGATAAAAGTTGTTGTTGCTAAATCATTACCCCTTATGAGCTCCGTATTGGGATTATGAAGTTTTACTGGAGCAAATAGACTAGTTTCTGCTTGCAACACCCTCCCCACCCTTGCTATCTAACCTAGCTATCTACAATTTCTTTGGTAAGGCAAGAAGGGAATCATATTCATTAAACAGCCATTATCACTATTAACTAGTAAATCCACTTTGCTATGAAATTAATTATCCATCTGAACCTA
>NW_004444086.1:5535343-5549996 GCF_000243295.1 Trichechus manatus latirostris
GGAGAGATCAAGCACAGAAGATAAAGTTCAACTAGAAAGCAGAATATTAGAGCTATGCGATATACAACAGTCCACAGTGGCAGCCAACATAGTGGCCATCAACCTGATACAAGACAAAGAAATGGAGTGTATTCAGCCTGGGAGCCACGAAGAGTCCCACTTCAAAGATTCAGGGCTCAGGAAACTGTCAACAGTAAAAGAAAAAAAAAAAAACAAAAAGCATAAGATGGAGTTAAGGGGGAGATTCCAGGTCCACTAAACCCACTGCCTTACAATCGATTCGAACTCATAGCGACCTATAGGACAGAGTAGAACTGCCCTATAGGGTTACCAACGCTGTAATTTTTACAGAAGCTGACTGTCACATCTTTCTCCTGTGGAGCAGCTGGTGAGTTTGAACCATCGACATTTTGATTAGCAGCCAAGCACTTTGACCACTGTGCCACCAGGGTTCCTGATTCCCGGTCATGGGGGTTGGAAATTTAAAAGTCCTGCAGGACATTAGTGGTAGAAGAATTAGATGTATAAGACTAGTTTCTAAGATAAGTGTCTGGACACACTCTGGCCTCTGAAAGGCCCTTTCCAGATGGGTGCTCCAACAAAGCCACTATAAGGTGGGAACTGTGCCTGTCTATTGGCACTCCAGAGCACCTCTGCAGATGCTCCCTCTCTCTGTTCTTCAGCACCTACTCACTACCCCTTGATGCCATTCATTTAAATCTTTCACTTGGACTCATCTCATCTCTCTGCCTGCCCCCTTTCATTGATTCTTCCCTACCTCATTTTACCTCGTATCTATATTACCACCTCCCCTACCACTAGACTCCAAGCTCCAATAGGATCAGTTCTGTGTTTTTCAAATTTTTTTTTTCCCAGTGCCTAGTGTAGTACCTAGCAGAGTGCCAGATGCATAGTAATATTTATTTAATGGATGAATGAGTGGATGACTACACAATTTGAAATTATTCTTTATACTAGCTCTACATCTGATGTCCCAGCTAGGATCAATAAAAGATGGTACTTTTGTTGTTCCTTTACTTGGCACCACGGTGGGATACATCCTTTACAACATAAATTCTCACTGGTGATGAGAATTTAGATACAGGGGCAAGGTAACAGTGAACAAGATAGGAATCCCATGATTAAATCAGAGATCCAAGGAACAACGCAGAAACACAGGTGCTTAACAATGGCTCAGTATAAGACCTGGACTAGATGCAGGCCAACTGGACGGTAACTTTGGTCCACAATGTCATAAATCCCTCTGGACTTAGGTAAGGCTCAGGTTTAGTAGTGGGGGAGGTATCTTTGATGGGTGGCTAATAGGCTAGCTCCAAGGAAAGAGACAACATCTACAACTGAATTGCTGCTATTATTTGGCAAGCCATAATCCTCTGGTTTGAAAGTAGAGTACGGTGAAAGGGAGTGACTGCTACAATCTCCACTACAAAACCACTGCATCCTCTGCCCCAACAGCTCCATGTAACTGTGCACCTTTCACGTAATGAGAAAGTGAACTCAACACTCCAATGACACTACCGTCAGAGTGAGTCAAGTCAACAAAGATTTACTCCACAAGTTTCAAGTGCATGATTCTGGTATTGTGAGAATTCTCGGTAATGATTAGACATATTCTCCCCTATCTGGGCCTAATGGATCACCAATCCAGGGAGATCTTGAAAATGAAAATCTGACCTCATCATCCCTCTCTCTTAATCCTTGAATGACTCTCCATCAGCTCCAGCATAAAGTACTAACTCCTGGAAAGAGCAGTCCTTGACCTCCTCTCTGTGTGACCTCTGCTCCCAACACACTACTCTTAAATGTGATACTCTGGCCACATTAGTCTTCTTTCTAATACTTGAAAATGCCAAGCTTGCTTCACTCTAATGGCATTGTCATTTCCTCTAAGATCTTTTTCCATCAACTGTTAGCATCAATGGCACAGTCTTATCCTTCAGGAGTCACTCAAAAGACTTCTCCGCAAAATGACCTTCTCTAATACCCTATCCAAAGTAGCATCCCTCACTCATTGTTATTCTCCATTCCAGCACTTTGTTTTTATTTTCTCCATTGCAGCTATCACTAGCTAAAATTGCTGTATAGAATATGTTGCTTACTTACTAATTTGCTGTCACTCCAAAATATAACCACCATGATAGTGACAGTGGGGACGTTGAGTGCTTATTACGTCTCCATCACTTAGAACAGCACTTGGCATAGAGTCCATGCTCAATACATATTTGTTCAATAGATGAATGAATGAACGAAGGAATGAGTGAGTGACTCAGGTCTGAATGACAGTAGTCTCACCCTAGGAGATAAGTCCTTGGAACAACAATGAAAAGAAAGCAGCTTAAATGTGTCTCTCATTTTCAAACCTGTGCTCTTTCTACTTTGCCACTCTTTTTCTCTGACTTTTCTGTTTCTCATTTAAATGAGTCCCTGGTGCTATCAGAGGGCCCAAACTATTCCCAGTCTCACTTCATCCAACTCCAGCCTCAGATATCGTGTTCCTCCATCCTGCTGAAATCCTATCGTTGATGGGACACATCCACAGCTACTTCCTCTCTCCAAGTTTTTCACATGCCAGTGCTTCTAGCTTAGAATAATATTCCTCTCCTTGACATCGTTCAAAGCCCTCTTATTCATCACCTCCTTCAAGAAGCCTTCCAGGACCTCAATCATCCCATGTCTTTGTTGTATGAGTATACTGTATTTGTTGTTGTTAGATGTCATTATGTTGACTCTGACTCATGGCAACCTTACACATAACAGAACAAAATGTTACCCGGTCCTGAGTCATCCTCATGATCGCTGGAGTGTTCTAGTCCATTGTTAAGGCTCTGTGCCAATCCATCTCACCGATGGTCTCCCTGACCTTCAGTGACCTTCTACTTCACCAAATATGATGTCTTCTCCTAGTGATTGATGCTTCCTGATAACATAGCCAAAGCAAGCAAGTCAGACAATATTCTGATGGGATCCATAAGGTTTTCATTGATTCACTCTTAGTTTTAGAAGTAACTCACCTGGCCTTTCTTCCTAGTCTGTCTTAGTATAGAAGTTCCGTTTCTATATCTGTCCACCATAGGTGACACTGCTGGTATTTGAAATATCAGTGGCATAGCTTCTAGCATCATAGTAACACACAAGCCACCACAGTACAGCAAACTGATACACGAGCGGTAGATAATTTTTACTTCTGTCTTTTCCCTCACAAATAATAAATTTTGAAGATTTATAAGCATATTAGCCCCTTACTTTATGTTGTGAGTTCTTTGCTGTCAGAAACTGTCCATTATTCATCTCAAGAAGCTACGTGCAGAGTGCTTTGTTACATATCTCATCTCTAAATCTCTGGATTAAAATTCTGACTTTGCCAGCTACTAGCTGGATAAATTTGGACAAGAAACTTAACCTCTCTGTGATTTAATTTCCTAGTTTATAAATTGAGGTTAAGTAGTATCAACCTAAGGAGCCCTGGTGGTGCAATGTTTAAGCACTTGGCTGCTAACTGAAAGGTTAGTGGTTTTAACTCACCAGCTGCTCTGCAGAAGAAAAAACATGGTGATCTGCTGCCATAAAGATTACAGCCTAGACCCTAAGGGGTAATTCCTCTCTGTCCTATAGGGTCACTGTGAGTCTTAGTCAACTTGATGGCACACAACAACAGTACCAACCCCGCAGTGCTATTATTTTAGTAAATCATTTAGAACAGTATCTACCACATACTATAATCATATAAGTGTTAGTTTTTATTGCCTTTTTATTCCTAATAAATTGCACAATGCTTGGCACAGAAGCACTCAATATGTATTTGAACCTAATTGGGGAAGGAGGAGGAGGAAACACAAAGTAGTAATCAAGCACTCTCATTTGGATAATACTTTAGAGTTTACATGGAGCCCTGGTGGCACACAGAGGGTTAAGAGTTTGGTTGCTAACCAGTTCCACTCTGTCCTATAGGGTCACTGTGAGCTGGAATCAATTCAATAGCAATAGGTTTGTTTTTTTTCTTTTCACAGTTTACATATCCCTACTCAAAGATCCATTGTTTCGTCTGATTTGCCAACCAATCTCTGAGCTGGGCCATCTCCCTAGTTTGCAAATAAGAGAGTAGCACATAAAGACTAAAAGATTTCCCAGGGATCCAAGCTTGTAAATGACATAGCAGAGAGCAAACTTGGTTTCCTGACCTTAATTTCTGTAGATCTCACTCCTCCCCAATGCCTCTTACCGAATTGAATTTATGCAGAAACATACATTGAACATAAGCTCTGTGCCAGGCTCTGCACTGCCTCCTATAGAGGATTCAGGGAATAAGGCACACAACCGGACTATAAGCCTCTTGTAATTGACAGAAGGTGCTAGAGAGTCCCAGGAGAGATGATTCAGGGGTTAAGCTGGAAGTAGTCAGAGACACCTTCCAAGAGAATTTGCATGACATTTTCTCCTCATTGTCTTCCTTCCTTCTGTCTAGACATCTTTTTCTTCTCCCCACCTTCCACTCCTCTCCTCTCTCCCTTTTCTACTCTTCTTTATTCCTCTCTCTCACCCTCCCTCTTTATTTTATTTCTTCATTCTCTCTCATCTTTTCCTTGCCTTTTTCCTCCTACATACACATTTTAAAAATATTGAAGTGTATCCTACGCCTAATCATTTCAAAACACATTTCTTGAAAACCTACCATCTTAAGGTTTTCCCAGACTGTTTCACTAATTCTGCCACATTTAATCCTAAATATAGCCCTACTATAGTATCAGGATTAGAGGAAGACTCATTAACAACCTGTGTTTTGCAGATGACACAACCTTGGTTGCTGAAAGTGAAGAGGATTTGAAGCACTTATTGATGAAGATGAAAGACTACAGCCTTCAGTGTGGATTACACCTAAACATAAAGAAAACAAAAATCCTCACAACTGGACCAATAAGCAACATTGTGATAAACGGAAAAAAACAGAAGTTTTCACGGACTTCATTTTACTTGGATCCAGAATCAGTGTCCATGGAAACAGCAGTCAAAAATCAAATGACACATTGCATTGGAAAAATCTACTGCAAAAGACCTCTTAAAGTGTTAAAAAACAAAGATGTCACCTCGAGGACTAGGGTGCAACTGACCCAAGCAATGGTGTTTTCAATTGTCTCGTATGCATGTGAAAGCTGGACAATGAATAAAGAAGACCTAAGAAGAATTGATGCCTTTGAATCATGGTGTTGGCAAAACATATTGAATATACCATGGACTGCCAGAAGAACGAAAAAATTTGTCTTGGAAGAAGTATAGCAAGGATGCACATTAGAAGCAAGAATGGCGAGACTTCATCTCACATACTTTGGACATGTTATCAGGAGGGATCAGTTCCTGGAGAAGAACATCATGCTTGATAAAGTAGACAGTCAGTGAAAAAGAGGAAGACTCTCAAGAGAGGGATTGACACGGTGGCTGCAACAATAGGCTCAAATATAACAATGACTGTGAGGATGGCGCAGGACTGAGCAGTGTTTCATTCTATTGTACACAGGGTTGCTATGAGTCAGAGTCCTTGAGTGGTACAAATGCTTAAAGTACTTGGCTGTTAACTGAAAATTTGGAGGTATGTGACCACCAGAGGATCCTCGGAAGAAAGGCCTGGCAGATCTACTTCCGAATAATCAGCCATTGAAAACCATATGGAGCAATTCTACGCTGACACACATGGGATTGGCATGAGTTGGAATTCAGTCAATGGCAACCATTTTGTTTTGTTTTGTTTTGTTTTTATAACCCTAAGCAGTGGTGTTCCTTTTTATAGATAAGACAACACAGTCACAGGATTACTTAACTTGTTCAAGTCAACCCATCTAGAAAATGGTTTGTAGGATTCTTAGCAAGCCCAGTTCTCCCTCCTCTCAGCTCCACAGTTGCAAGTAAGAAAAGACTGAGAACCACAATGTTACACAATAAACCACAAAATCTTTGTCATTGCTCCTGTAATTTCTTCCTTTCAGGAAATATAGGAAACTTTCAAGAAATAGGTAATTGTCTCATTTTCTTCTCTTCCCACCCCAAGCCACTATGATGCATTATTAGTTGTTAAACGTGTACTCATTCAGAGCAAGGCGTAGCATGTGAAAGTTAGTCCTAAAGGAATTAACTCGCTAGATACGCCTAACTACTCAACCAGGCTAAGAGGAATGTAGCCGATTGCTCAACATCAACCCTAGTCTCACAGCCAACAAGGGAAAGCCAGGCATTGCACTATTTTCCCCACCAGTGAAAAAGTAGACAACCAGCAGTCTCTAGTCTACAGCAGTTCCTTTTGCAGTTAGAAAAGCCCCCTTGAGCTCTATGGAAACTGATCAGGAACATTGCACAGAAGAATAGACACTTCTTGAAAAATAAAAGGAGACATCTTCTGCAATAAACGTGAGCACACTATAAAGCATCGCTTTTTTCCTACTGCATTGGAAATTTATTGACCAAAATACATTGTAGTGAGCAGAACATAATCAGCCTTACCTCATTTCTTAACAATAATGCCTTTTTATTTTCCCTTTTTGGAGTTTGTCAAATGGCTCTTCAATATTTAAAATAATGTATAATCATCTGTGAAATCACCTATGAACTCTCAGGACATAATAAAGGAAATAAAATGTTGGGGACATTTATCATTTCAAGTATCCATATTATAAAAATATTTCAGGGTGTATTGTTGCTTTCCTATTCTTCATTTTTTGCTATCAGAATGTGGGCTATCCTTAAGCATAATTCTATCTTAGATGTTATAGTTTATTATGAAGAATTATTTTCTTTTTAGTATAATTTATCATCAGGATGATCTTATTGAACATACTATTTTAAGACAATTGTATTTTATTTCTGGGCTTGTGGTTTTGCCCTTTATTTTTACTCTGGATTACATTCTTTAGGAGTATGATTGTACAAAATAGTGGAAAATATAATATATTTATGACAGATTATTTGAATTTGTACCACAAAGAAGGATGGAAAAGAATACGGAAGACCACTGGGTTGGTTGTGTTTCTAGAATTTTAGAGCCAGAAGCAACCTTGGATATATTGTTTGAAGCTTTCATTTTGTTAATAAGATAGATAATAGGCTCAGAATGGTTAAGTAAGATTATTCAGGTCACGCAGCTTGTCACGACCATGTAGTTCATTCAAGACCTGGATCCTTTCAGATGATAGTCAAACAAGTGACTCTGATAAGTGATGCACCCCTAGAATTGTGATGTCTTCCTTCCCCTGCTTCAGACCTCATAAGACAGATAATTCCCTCAATAGCTAACCCTGAATGTTTTGGTTCTTCCTTAATATGACCTGATTCTTATATCCTGCAAACCACATATAGATCTAAGTTCTGGCTTCTGGAGAAGCACAAAGAAGTTTCATCTTTATATCCAATGACATCTTTCCTATATTGAAAGAGTGATCCCATGACCTACATGTTCAGGGAAACTACTTCTTCACCATTCTTACTATATTCAGCAAGGATTTGCAAAATACTCCTGGATTCTCATCCCATGCCAAACTCTGCCTACTCGAAGTGGTTGTACTGAAGACAAATATGAATAAGAACTATATCCAGTAACGGCAGTACTTCCTTCTCATTCATACCTATCTGACTCTGAAAATATATGGCCCAAGAAATAGAAAGGAAATAGCCAATCAACAGAGCCCTAAGATGGGGGAAGACAATGGGGTCAGTGTCCAGGTAGACTACCAAGAGAAGCTCATGATAAAGCAATGGGCAACAGAAAAGACCACTAGAACAGCATCTAAGGCAGGGACTAAGGTAGTCTTCCCCAACGTCAGCCTCACTTTCCTTTCCATAGAGCATCGTGAGTGGAGATATGGGTTTCAGTATCACCTGTGACTTTGGGTCTCTAGCTTGGTTCCACTGTCTATGAGATGAAGAATCTTGGACAAGTTATTTAACTTCTCTGTAGCCTGGAATCCTCATCTGTGAAATGGGGACATAAAATTATCATGTCTAATAAAACAATCTAAGGAATCCCGGTGGTGCAATGTTTAAGCACTTGGCTGTGAACTGAAAGATTGGCTGTTGGAACTCACCTAGCAGCCCTGCAGGAGAAGGACATGGTGATCTGCTTCTGTTAAGATTTGTTAGGTTGTTGTTAGGTGCCATCAAGTCAGTTCTGACTCACAGCGACCCTATGTACAATAGAACACAACCCTGCCGAGTCCCTGAGCCATCCTCACAATTGTTGCTATGCTAAAGCCCATCATTGCAGCCACTGTGTCAATCCATCTCGTTGAGGGTCTTCCTTTTTTCATTGACCCTCCACTTTACCAAGCATGATGTCCTTCTCTAGGGACTGATCCCTCCTGATAACATGTCTAAAGTATGTGAGACATAGTCTCGCCATCCTTGCTTCTAAGGAGCATCCTGGTTGTACTTCTTTCAAGACAGATTTGTTCGTTCCTTTGGCAGTCCATGGTATATTCAATATTCTTCACCAGCATCACAATTCAAAGGTGTCAGTTCTTCCTTATTCTTCCTTATTCATCGTCCAGCTTTACTATGCATATGAAGCTATTGAAAACACCATGGCTTGGGTCAGGCGCAGCTTAATCTTCAAGGTGATGTCTTTCTTTTCAATATTTTTGCAGCAGTTTTGCCCAATGCAATGCATCTTTTGATTTCTTGACTTCTGCTCCATGGGTGTTGATTGTGGATCCAAGTAAAATGAAATCCTTGATGACTTCAATAGTTTCACCATTTATCATGATGTTGTTTATTGGTCCGGTTGTGGGGATTTCTGTTTTCTTCATGTTGAAGTGTCATCCATACTGGAGGCTATGGTCTTTGATTTTCCTCAATAAGTGCTTCAGGTCCTCTTCACTTTCAGCAAGCAATATTATGTCATGGCATGTAGAAAAAAAAAAAAATGAGTCTGAACTAGGTTCTTGATTTGTCAAGTTTACAGAGGAGAGCATGCTGAAGTCTTCCAAGTCCTTGGGGAGGGTGGAGAAGTTTGCTGAGAGAAAAATAAAGTTGACTATAGTGCTCTTAACATCAGGAATGGGAGGATAAGAAGGACCACTATGTACCAATGACAGGGGACTAGCAGGGACATGGACAAAATCAGTAGATGACACAGTAAATAGATGACAGAATGGTTGCCAATGAGCAATGTCACATCTCCTGCACTCATATGATTGACATGACCTTGAAGTTAGAATCAACTCAGAGATATGAGGAACGACAGGGAACCCCCAACTTGACATAAAAAACTCTGAAATGCCTGGGTTTATTCTGAATTGATTAGGGTTACTTTTCCCCCACTGAGGAAGAGCTTAATAGGAGTTCACAATAGAAATTTGGTTCAGTTATTAAAAATACTCATAATGATATTTTGCCCACATCAGTACCTAGATATAAAAAGCTCTGCCCTGCCATATCTCTGAAGATGCAGGAGTGACATAAGAGAAATATCTATGGCAATGGTGAGAAGGATGGCATAGATAAGTAAATACGGTAGACAGTGTTTGGATGAATGGATGGAGTGAAGGATGTATGGAGAATCAGAAAAGAAAGCTTTACACCAGGTTGAAAGGAGCTATTTTCCCTGTACTTGTCCTAAGCATTTATAATGACATACCTTGTGTGTACGGAAAATATTTGCCTGAAATTCTTTTTGTTATGTGAACACAATCAAGCCTGGCCCTCTTTCTTGACAGAGTCTGGGCTCCTGACAGCAGCAGATTTATTCTGTATCCACTTGCATCTTACTCATTTGGCATTTTGCCTTTTCTTTGTCATCTTTCTTTGTGTGTGCCTCTGGTGTGGGTTAATGGACACCGAGGCCATTTCAAAGCAGAAAATACCGCAGTGTCTTTATAACCTACCATGTGTAACTGGACGCACCCCATCTTGAAAACATTAAGCAGCCTACAGTATGCTCATATCAAGGACAGTTATTCCTCAGGCTTTTTGTTTTATAGCCAAAAAACCATTAGATTAGCAATAGCAGCTCTCACATAGACACATAAAATGAGGAGCAGGAGACAGATAATCTGACGTTGTTGCTCAAACTGCACTAAAATGGAAACTGGGGATTTGTGGCATTAGGGCCAGACTTCTGTTAGATGTGAAGTATGTTCCAGTAAAAGGTGGACTTAGATTCAAATGTGGGCAGCCACTCTGGGACTACTGTGTGAACCAGATACTGTCTGGTCCCTGGGCAAACTCATCTCTGTGGACACCTCCTGATCTCCAGCCTCTTCTGAAATAGCTGTCCTGCTAGAACAAGGCTTTTCTACTGGACTTGCCTCTTTGGTATTCATATTCTCCCTGGCTCTGACCCACTTTTTGTTATCAGTATCTGGTTTCTTATTCTTTCTTGGAAATCAGGTCTTTTTTCCCTACTGAATTATTGTTAGTTGCCATAGAGTCAGTGATGCCATGCACAATACAAGGAAATGTTGTCCAGTCCTGCACCATCTTCATGATCATTGGTAACTTTGCGTACATTGCTGTAGTTATTGTGTAGTGCCTTCCAACCTAGAGAGTCCATCTTCCAACACTGTATCAGACAACATTCTGTTGTGATCCATAAGGTTTTTATTGGTCAATTTTGAGAATTAGATTGTCAGGCCTTTCTCTGTAGTCTGTGTTAGTCTGTAAGTGCCACTGAAACCTACACATCATGAGTGACCCTGCTGGTATTTGAAATACTGATGGCACAGCTTCCAGCATAAAAGCAACACACAAGCCACCGCAGTACAACAAACTGACAGGTAGGTTGGTGGTCTGAACTGTATAATCACACTTTCTTCCATAATTCTCCTTGGACTCACCTAAGGCCCTGTTCCCAGCCATCATCTGGCCATCAGTTGGGATTTGCATTAGTGTTGACTCAGCAAAAATCTTCTCTTTGAGCCAAAGGAAACAGTAATGGGACAGATCTACAGCAAGACTTGTTAAATGAGGATCACCAACATACACTAAATCAAGCAAATGGGTCTGTATAGTTTCTTGAGGCTGCCATAACAAATCACCACAAATTTAGTGGTATAAGAAAGCCAAAATTTATTCTCTTATAGTTCTGGAAGCCAGAAGTCCAAAATCAAAGTGTCAACAGGGCTGTGTTCCCTCCAAAGACTCAAAGGGAGAATTCTTTCTTGACTCTTACAGCTTCTGGTCGCTCCAGGGTTCCATGGCTTATGGCTGCATAACTCCAATCTATGCCTCCATCTTCACATGACTTTATCCTCCTTCTCCCTGTGTATCTCTCCTCTTCTGTCTCATATAAAGACATTTATCATTGGATTTAGGACTCAACCAGGTAATCAAGGATGATGTCATCTTGAGATCTTTAACTTTATTGCATCTGAAAAGACCCTTTTTCCAAATGATGTCACATTCATGAGTCCTGGGGTTTAGGAGTAAGCATAACTTTTGGGGAGTTACCACTCAACACACGACCAAACCAAAAACCCATTGCTGTCAAGTCTATTCTGACTCATAGTGACCCTATAGGAGAATAGAACTGACCCATAGGATCTCCAAGGCTGTAACTGTTACAAAAGCAGACTGCCACATCTTTCTCACATGGAGTGGCTGGTGGGTTCGAACTGCTAACTTGGTTAGCAGTGAAGTGTTCAACCACTGCACCTCCAGGGACCCTTCAAAACAGTACAGGACACTTGAAGTCTGCAGGAAGGGGAAAGAGTCCTTCACTGGAAACTAGGAAAAGTAAAAACATATGGGAAAACAGAAAGAAAGAGTAGGAAGATATATTACTGGTCAGCTAACACCTTTCCATTTCACCCTGGGCTCTGCTCTTATTCTGTCTACATAAGCAGTGAGTTCTTCCTTCAATGTCTTGAAGACATCACGTAGCATCAGTTACAAGATAGTTATATCCAAGTAAGCTAAAGCATCAGAAAGCTTTTAAAACAAGTGTTTCCAAACATTGAAAAGGAAACACATTTTGTGCTTATCTAATATTTAAACATCTCTTAGAGTAGGAGATTTTGTATGCTATAGAGAAGCCCCTCTTAAACAATATGTATGCGGAAGACAATTTTGTTTGATTTTCCCCTATTACTTTTTGTAAAATATAATAAAAATCAGGTATGTTCTCTGATTACATGTCTGACTATCGCAACATTATCAAATTACTCTAAACATTCATAAGCATTGATTTCTGTAATTATTGTTGACCGGAAACAAATGTTCATGAGCTGGCCCAAGTCCATGGACCCTACTCTTCTCCCATTTACTCCCTGGCTCCATCCACATCCTCATCTGCTGGTGAAAGCTGAGGCTATCTCCTCTTTTAGCATTCACCATGTACATACGCAACCTCTCTTCTCCAATGAGGAGATAACAGACAAGTGGGAGTTGGGGTAGTATTCCCATTTTGTTGCTGTTATTGTTAGTGGACATCAAGTTGGCCCCCAACTCATGAAGACCCAAAGCACAAAGGGATCAGACCACTATGATCCATAGGGTTTTTATTGCCTGATTTTTGGAAGCAGATAGTTCAGGCCTTTCTTCATAATCTGTCTTAGTCTAAAAGCTCCACTGAAACCTGTTCAGCATCATAGCAACAAGCAAGTTTCCACTGATGGACAGTTGGCAGCTGTACTTAAGGGCTGGGAATCAATCACCAGTCTCCTGCATGGAAGGCAAGAATCCTACCACTGAACAACCACTACCCCCTTTTGTCAGAAAGGTTAAGTCATTTGGCCAATACTCATACTGCCAGTGATTAACGGATACAGGGCTCCTATTCCAGCATTAGCCAAAGCATGCTGTACGTGCTGTAATGGCTCAATATTACTGTTGCTCCATGAAAGAAGGATGTTATCGGGAAATAAGTTTGCTTAATGTTGCTTATTATCTTCTCTTTCTGGACATCATAATAATAATGAAAGCAGTGAATGAAAAGTTCTGACTCTTCTACCCAATCTTCCTTCCTTCCCTCTCTCCTTTCCCAGGTTCCAGAATCACAATCTGCAGACTATTCCCACCAACTCCTGCTCCATGCTCCCTTTATTTTTCAGTTGTTTCCTTTAATATATCTCTTTCATTGATTGAATATTAGCAGATTTAGTCTTTTTTTCCCCAGAACACTTTGTTACAGATATTTTACTGCCATTTCTTTTGGAGAAGGAAATGGGGGCTCAAAGAGGTTATGTGACTTCTCCAAGGTCATAAAACTAATAAGTGACAGAGTATAAATACCAATCCATGTTAAATGCATTCCCTTAAAAGCATAGTACTGCAATACAGAGTGTAGCCAATACTACTATGGTCAGATAGGAAGTCAGAAATGGCTCCCAAGAGGAAGTGAGCTTTAGATTCTAGTTTGCTTTTTTACATTTTCACAACTACAAAGATCTGGCTTTAATATTTTAGTGCCTTTTGGGAGGATTTTTTAAACATTTTTGGATGTTCAGTTGAGATAATGTGCACTCAGGGCACACTCTGGGTGCTCTGGCTGCTTGTCTTCTGTGCTTCCATCATGCCCAGCCCTTCCCCTGACACAACTCATGCATGCTTGTTTTTGCTGTTTCCACCACTGGAAGGAATAAATAAATCTCCTTACTCACAAATCTGCATTTGCAAAATGTTTCACATATCCATTCCCAGCAAGACATTATGTCATCATTGAGAATAACTTTGATCCTGTGGGAAATGACACTGAATGAAGTTCAGCCTCCTCAAGGTTGTGTCTTCTGAATTCTAAATAATATGGATATTTGGCAGATTCTGATCAATCACTTTGGAAGAGCCAACTAAATCAAACTGCTCAGTCCACTTCCACCACTCTGTTACTCCAGTCTCAAACAGGGAATTCTCAAATGTTCAAGTAAGTGACACAATAATTATTATTGCTTCTCCTCTTCCCTTTCTGTGGTGCAGATACCACCAACTATGAATCAATTATATAGAGAAGGGCGTTGCATTCAATAACCCATAATTAAATTTCAGACATGGCACTACGCTCTTTCTAAACAGCCTACTATATTAATATAGATTTCCTCATTTTACAAACGAGACTCAAAGAGATTAAGTGGTTTGCCCAGGATGATGTAGCAAGGGAAAGACAAAGCTGGAATATGAACCCAGATTAATATTCATCATTCTATCAGACAAATGCTATATATGACATGCTTACAAGAGTACATTTTCCTAATATACACATCTTGCATTTTCAAGGAATATAAGTAAAATGTTAACTTTATCTCCAAAGCGTCATGAGGGAAAACAGTGAAACCTATCCTCAAAGAGTAGCCACTCACCTTGCTATTTGAAATGTCATTTTTAGAACACTGGATTAACGACAAGATCTAAGGGAGAGAGAGAGAAAATGGAAGGGAGGGAGAAGAGTATGCATGAAAGGAAGAAAGAATAGAGAGGAGGAGAGAGAGAAGAAGAGACAGAGGGAGAGAAATTTGCTACGCATAGCAATCAACAATCTGAGACAGTATGCCATTTGAAATCAAAGATATATTTTGAAATCATTTAAAAAAGTAATTTAAAAGTTCATTCCATAAAATGTACCCATTTTGTCTTAACTGCACATACAGCTTTCCCCTCTTTCTTTTGTAAATATTTACCTTTAACTTGGCCTTCATTTGAGTATAAGTATAAAAGCAAATAAAGC
>NW_004444086.1:5567637-5568997 GCF_000243295.1 Trichechus manatus latirostris
TATCTTTCTGTCTGTCTGTCCATCTATCTATTTTAACAGTAAGTGTGTGTCAGTGACCATGTGTGGGTAGGTATATTTGAGTATGTATAGAAGTGAATGTAGGTATGCTTGAATGCGTGCATGTATTGTCTGTAAGTGTGTCGAGAGCAAAAGTGTTCAAGCTAAAGGTATTATAAACCAGGGATCAGGAATGCAGTTTGGAGGAGTTTTTATATAAACAACAGTGAAAAGTGCATATTATGTTCTCTTGCACACATAAGGGAATTGAAAATAACCTGGGGAGCTTTTTTAAACTATAGCCTGATTCCTAGAGATTCTGATTCTGTACATGTGGTAAAACACATTTTAAAGAACTATTCAGATGATTTGGATGCTCAGCTAGACTTGTGATAAGAACTATACCAGTTATCTCTTCACATTGATCAAGTCGCCACACTCAGAGAAGAGTAGTGTCTTAACTTACAGCAGAGCTAGCTGGTAATGGATTCAGGATTAGAACTCAGAATCTGCCTTCTGGAGCAGTATGAAAATCCCAGTCATACCCAAATTGTAGTATTTACTTTTCCCTGTGTAATCAGTCTAATTTCCCCTCATTAGACAGAAAACATGTGTTTTGAACAGTATTTTCCTTCATTGATAAAAAGTTACCAAAAGAAGCTTGATGGATTTCCCAAGCATTGCACAACAATAAAAAATATATATGAAAGGAGACTTAATCCTCCCACCTCCTAAAATTGTGCCCTCTATCCTCTACCCCAGAGGAAAGATGTTTTCCATTTAAAAGGTATTTTGACATTGATTAGTTGAGACCAAAGTTCCACATACTCAACTGCTTGAAAGTAAAGTCATAGCTGATGGTTCTTCCCGGATTCAGCCAAAGAAATGTTGAGCAGCATCTAAAGAAACATCTGTCTTTTCACATGTTTTTTTTTTTTTTTTAGTATAAATCCTATAGGATTCACAAGATTCATTATAAAAGAGAATTTCTATGATCCTTTTACGGACCATCTGCTTTGGGTTTAGGATTGTCACCCAGCTGGGCTTCCTGCAGCACTGTGTCCAAAAGGAAAAATTCATACACTGTTCATTTTGCTTTGTTTTGTTTTTGTTTTTCCTTTGCCCTGATTAATAACGTAGAAGCCTTCCTTTTCCCTCGTTTGAAATGTGGTTCAGGAAGAGATCAAGTTTTTCCACTCCTTTTGGAAGATTTTCATCTCTTTGAAGTAACACTGCCTTGGAGCTAGGAACAATTTGTGGAGATCTGAAGCTCTGGTTATCAACATTTGGGAATTTATTTATTTTTATTACATATATATTTATTCAAAGTCATGACAGATCATTTTGTATTTGTGGCACTACT
>NW_004444086.1:5569726-5589445 GCF_000243295.1 Trichechus manatus latirostris
TCTGGGGGCCATACTCTCGGAGTTTCTCCAGTCTCCTTTAGGCTTGGGAATTTATTTTTATCAGCATTTTTCCCCTCATTGATAGATTATTGTGCTCTTAAAAATATCAGTTGAATACCACGCAAATGGAATATTTGTGGAGCTGTCAGCACCTCGTGATTAATACGAATATGACTCAGAAAAAAAAAAAAACACAGTTAATATTATTGGAGTTTTGAAACCGCAGAGACATCAAAGTCTATCTTGATGTTGTTGAAAAAAGTTGCCAAAACAAGTACATTTTACACTCTTTCCTCTAAGGATAACATCACAAGGAAAACTTTGCAACTTTGCAAAATACAAAGGTGCCACTGGAGAAAGTTACTATTGACGACACATAAAGAGATAACAAAATGGCTTTAAAGTGACCTCTTCATCTATGTAAAGAAGCCTCAGATGAAGTAAATCAGGGAAAATTTATTTTTCCCCTACATCCTAGTTGAGATGTGGTCTCCAATGGATTTGGCAATGTTACAAATTTGCCATTCTCCTGCCAAATGCTTAGATAAAATTGAAACACCATTTTTCCAGTGAGAAAAGCAGTGCAGATTTTTTCTACTGCTCACACACATATACACACACCACTTCTTTTCTGTGCTCACCCTCCATCTCTGTTTTCCTTCTTTGGCCAAACCCCCAATTCCTCTAAGATGTAAACTCTAATCTAGAATGCTGGAGCAAGGAGACATCCTGATTGCAAACATGAGGCTGAGATTTGGATTTGAAAGTTATAAGTAAAGAGAATCTGGTCTCTACTACTTGTTAACTGTGTGGTCTCTGATAAATTGATCATCTTTTCTGAGTCTCTATTTCCAAAAAAGAACATAGAATCTTTAACAAAATCATGGAGCCCAAATGAAATAATTCCTGGAGATTCTGTATAAATAACAAAATGCATCAAAAACATTGGTTACATATATCATGTTGTTGTTTGTTTTTGTTAGGTGCTATCTAAGGCTGGGTTCTATAGAGAAGCGAAACTAGTAAAGCATATAAATATATGTACAGAGAGATTTATATCAAGGAAATGGTTCATTCGGTTGTAGAGGCTGAAACTTCCCAAGTCTGTGGGTCAGGCTGGAGGCTTCTCCTAATTCACATAGCTCAGGGGCTGGCAAACCCATGATCGGCAGGTAAGACATCAGGGCTCTGGTTCACAGCCAGCGAAAACCTACCAATCCCAAGATCAGCAAGCAAAATGGCAGTTAAGCTGCTAGCTCAAATCCCAAGAACTGGAGATCAGATGAACAGGAGCCAGCTGCAGGATCCAGAGCAAGAAAAGCCTGTGAGCTTTGCCAGAAAGTCCACCTATATTGGTTGCAGGTCATACACCCAAGGAAAATCCCTTTCAACTGATTGGCTACTCACAGTAGATCTGATCATGGAGGTGATCACATTATATCAGATCTCATTACGGAGGTGATCACATCATTATATGACTACTAAACTACATCATAACTGACAAACCACTGAGAAGCATGACCCAGCCAAGTTGACGCACAACCTTAACCATCACAGGTGCCTTCAGGTAAGTTCTGACTCGTAGCAACACTGTACAACAGAACAAAACACTGCACAGTCCTGAGCCATGCCCACAATCATTATGTTTGAGTCCATTCTTGCAGCCACTGTGTCAATCCATCTCACTGAAGTTTTTTCTCTTTTTTGCTGACCCTCCACTTTACCAAGTATTATATCCTTTTTCAGGGACTGGTCCTACCTCATAACATGTCCAAGGTACATGAGACGAAGTCTTAACGTTGTTCCTTCTAAGACGTACTGGGCTGTACTTCCTCAAAGATAGATTTGTCCATTCTTCTGGCAGTCCATGGTATGTTCTGTATTCTTCACCAATGCCATAATGCAGAGGCATCAAATTGTTTTTTGGTCTTCCTTATTCATTGTCCAGGTTTTGCATGCATATGAGGTGACTGAAAATATCATGGCTTGGGTTAGGCCCAACTTAATCTTCAAAGTGACATCTTCACTTTCTAACACTTTAAAGAGGTCTTTTGCAGCAGATTTGTCCAGTGCAATATGTCATTTAATTTCTTAATTGCTGCTTCCATTGGCATTGATTATGGATTAAAATAAAATGAAATCCTTGACAATTTCAAACTTTTTTCTGTTTATCATGGTGTTGCTTATTGGTCCAGTTGTGAGGATTTTTGTTTTCTTTATGTTGATGTGTAATCCATACTGAAGGCTCTGGTCTTTGATCTTCATGAGTAAGTGATTTAAGTCCTCTTCACTTTCAGCAAGCAAGTTTGTGTCATCTGCACATAGCAGGTTGTTAATGAATCTTCCTCCAATCTGGAATCTGCATTCTTCTTCTTATAGGCTGGTTTCTTGGATTATTTGTTCAGCATACAGATCGAATAAGTATGGTGAAAGGATACAGCCCTAATGCACACCTTTCCTGATTTTAAACTACACACAGAATCTCCTTGTTCCATTTGAATGAGTGCCTCTTGGCCTGTGTACAATTAAGTGTTTTGGAATACCCATTCTTCACAATGTTATCCATAATTTATTATGATCCATACAGTCAAATGCCTTAGCATAGTGAACAAAACACAGGTAAATATCTTTCTGATATTCTTTACTTTCAGCCAAGATTCACCTGTCATCAGCAATGATATCTCTTGTTCCATATCCTCTTCTGAATCTGGCTTGAATTTCTGGCAGTTTGAAGTCGATATACTGCTGCAACCATTTTTTAAATTATCTTCAGTAAAATTTGACTTGCATGTGGATATTAATGATATTGTCTGATAATTTCCACAATCTGTTGGATCACCTTTCTTTGGAATGGGTACAAATATGGATCTCTTCTAGTCAGTTGGCCAGGTAGATCTCTTCTAATTTTTTTGGCATAGATGAGTGAGCTCTTCTGACACTGCATCCATTTGTTGAAAGATCCCAATTGGTATTCTGTCAATTCCTGGCACATTGTTTTTCACTAATGCATTCAGCACAGCTTGGACTTCTTCCTTTTGTACCTTCAGTTCTTAATCATATACTATCTCCTAGAATGGTTGAAACTCGACCAAATCTTTTTGGTACAGTGACTCTGTGTATTCCTTCCATACTCTTTCGATACTTCCTGTATCATTCAATACTTTGCCCATGAAGTTCTTCAATATTGCAACTCAAGAACATGACAGAACACTTATTCTAAGAATTAAATTTTTTACACTGCTTTATTTTTCTTGTGTATTACCATTCTTTCTGAAACAAGATTTTTAAGCCCCTGCAGGAAATAGATCAATTTCATACTTTCTTTGTATTTTGTTAGAGCCTAGTTTTGTGATGGGAACATAATAGTATTCGATTAACATTGACTGATTATTGAGTTCACTTCATTGATTGAATAGCTGGAATAGCAACACTCACTCTTTCTTGTCTTGGCTTCTCTTGTTGCATATGAATATGGTTTTCAATAATGACCATGCATACCCCACCACTTCACCATGAACCTCCCATAAAAAGGCATTCATTAAACTCAGATAAGAACCATGGCAGGGAACATGGGATTTGCATTGCCAAGGCCGAGTTTGGTACCAAACTGAATCAGTTCTTAGCTTTGGTACTTTGGCAAGTCATTTACCTTCATCTGAGCATGTTATTTTTTTGCTCAATGGCATTAATAATTCTTTTTTACTTTATCCCATAGATGTGTTACAAAAAATCAATTTGTCAATTGCCGAAAAAAAAGAATGAATGAAAAGTTAATTCTTTGATGTTTTACATGAATTCATAGAGGATTGGATACCTGAGAAAATGCATTTCTTTTCAACTATTTCTTGGAAATTAGGAAAATTTAAGTCCTAGGTTTGTTTCAAACATGAATCAAAATGAGAAGAAACAGCTACAAACATCTATTATAATTGGAAAGTGGAATGTATGAAGTATGAATCTAGAAAAATTGGACATTGTCAAAAATGAAATGGAATGCATGAACATCAGTATCCTAGGCATTAGTGAGCTGAAATGACTGGGACTGGCCATTTTGAATTGGACAATCATATGATCTACTATGCCTGGAATGACAACTTGAAGATAAATGGCATTGCATTCATTGTCAAAAAGAACATTTCAAGATCTATCCTGAAGTACAACGCTGTCAGTGATAGGATAATATCCATATGCCTACAAGGAAGACCAGTTAATACAACTATTATTCAAATTTACACACCAACCTCTAAAGCCAAAGATGAAGAAATTGAAGATTTTTACCAACTTCTACAGTTGGAAATTGATTAAACACGTGATCAGGATGCATTGATAATTACTGGTGATTGGAATGTCAAAGTTGGAAACAAAGAAGAAGGATCAGTAGTTGCAAAATACAGCATTGGTAATAGAAATGATGCTAGAGATAGCATGATAGAATTTTGTAAGACCAATGACTTCTTTATTGCAAATGCCTTTTTTCAAGAACATAAACTGCGACTATACACGTGGACCTTGATGGATGGAATACACAGGAATCAGATTGGCTATATCTGTGGAAAGACATGATGGACAAGCTCAATATCATCAGTTAGAACAAGACCAGGGGCTGAGTGCGGAGTAGAACATCAACTGCTCGTATGTAAGTTCAAGTTCAACCTGAAGAAAATTAAAACAAGTCCACAAGAGCCAAAGTAAGACCTTGAGTATATACTACCTGAATTTAGAGACCATCTCAAGAATAGACTTGATGGTTCGAACACTAATGACCAAAGACCAGACCAGTTGTGGAATGACATCAAGGATATCATACATGAAGAAAGCAAGAGATCATTAAAAAGACAGCAAAGAAAGAAAAGACCAAAATGGATGTCAAAAGAGATTCTGAAACTTGCTCTTGAGTGTCAAGAAGCTAAAAAGCAAATGGAAGAAATGATGAAGTAAAAGAGATGAACAGAAGATTTCAAAGGGTGGCTCAAGGAGACAAAGTAAAGGATTATAATGACATGTACAAAGAGATGGAGATAGAAAACCAAAAGGGAAGAACATGCTTGGCATTTCTCAAGCTGAGAGAAGTGAAGAAACAATTAAAGCCTCAAGTTGTAATATTGAAGATTTCTATGGAGAAAAATTAAACATCACAGGAAGCATCAAAAGAAGATGGGAGGAATACACAGAGTGACCACACCAAAAAGAATTTGTCGACGTTCAACCATTTCAGGATGTAGCATATGATCAGGAACCGATGGTATGGAAGGAAGATGTCCAAGCGGCCCTGAAGGCATTGCCAAACAACAAGGGTCCAGGAATTGATGGAATATCAATTGAGATGTTTCAATAAATGGATACAGAAATTTGGAAGACAGCTACCTGGCCAACAACTACCTGGTTGGAAGAGATCCATATTTATGCATATTCCCAAGAAATGTGATCAAACTGAATGCGGAAATTATCGAAGAATATAATTAATATTACATGCAAGTAAAAATTTGCTGAAGATCATTCAAAAGCAGCTGCAGCAGTATATTAACAGGGAACTGCTGGAAATTCAAGCCAGATTCAGAAGAGGACGGAGAACCAGGGTTATCATTGCTGACTTCAGATGGATCCCGGCTGAAAGCAGAGAATACCAGAAAGATGTTTACCTGTGTTTTATTGACTATGCAAAAGCATTCGACTATGTGGATGATAACAAATTATGGATAACGTTGTGAAAATGGGAATTCCAGAACACTAAATTGTGTTCATGAGGAACCTGTACACAGATCAAGAGGCAGTAATTTGGAACAGAATAAGGGGCTACTGCATGGTTTAAAGTCAGGAAAGGTGTGTGTCAGGGTTATATCCTTTCACAATACCTATTCAATCTGTATGCTGGCAAATAATCTGAGAAGCTGGACTCTTTGAAGAAGAACAGGGGATCAAGATTGGAGGAAGATGCATTAACAACCTGCATTATGCAGACAACACAACCTTGCTTGCTGAAAGTGAAGAGGACTTGAATCAGTTACTGATGACGATCGAAGACCAGAGCCTTCAGTATGGTTACACCTCGACATAAAGAAAAAAAATCTTCACAACTGGACCAATAAGAAACATCACGATAAACAGAGAAAAGATTGAACTTGTCAAGGATTTCATTTTACTTGGATCCACAATCAATACCCATGGAAGCAGCAGTCAAGAGATCAAAAGATGTATTGCATTGGGCAAATTTGCTTTAAAAGATCTCTTTCAAGCATTGAAAAGCAAAGATGTCACCCTGAAGACTAAAGTGCGCCAGACCCAAGCCATGGGTCATCTCATATCACCTCATATACCTGTGAAAGCTGGACAATAAATATGGAAGACCAAAGAATTGACGCCTTTGAATTGTGGTGTTAGCAAAGAATACTGAATACACATGGACTGCCAGAGGAAGCAACAAATCTGTCTTGGAAGAAGTACAGCCAAAATTTTCCTTAGAAGCAAGGATGGTGAAACTACATCTCACATAGTTTGGACATGTTTTCAAGGAGGGATCATTCCCTCTCGAAGGACATCATATTTGGTAAAGTAAAGGGTCAGCGAAAAAGAGAAAGGCCCTCAATGAGAGGGATTGACACAGTGACTACAACTGTGGGCCCAAGCATAACAACAATTGTGAGAATGGCATAGGACTGGGCAATGTTATTTCTGTCATTCATAGGGACGTAAGTTCTCTATGAGTCAGAACCAACTCAAAGGCACCTAAAAACAGGTTTGTTTCAGTATCATGCTGAGACATAAGATCTCTATTTCTTCTGGTTCAGACAAGGAAAATGGGCAGAAGATGGCTTATTACCCCCTACATAGTTTATATGATATTGAGAAGTTCTGTGTTTTAGAAGGAGGAGCCCTGGGACTTTGAGTAGGAGTTCCAGATCTGCTATTTTGCAGTTTTATATCATGGGTTAGACTTTACCTTTTCTGCACCTCAGTTTTCTCAGCACTCAGATGGATGATAGGAAATTCTCTGTCTCTCTCATATTGATGTGATAGGTTCAAAAGGAAAAAAAAAAAGAAAAAAGAAACAACCCTGCCACAAGTACTCTCAGAGCCTCTTGACTCCACTACCTATACCTACAGAGTTTGGGGACATTTCAAGAAGGCTTACAATAGGAACCTGCTTATACTCAATTAGTCTGTAAGACTACTCAGAAAAATGGATATGTATTTTACATTTTGCTTCTGATATTTTGGCTAGCTGACTTGATTAGGACCCCTATTCCCATCAGCTATCGATGGATATGGGAGGCTACCATTAAATCTATGGAGTTTGATTTCTAAGTCAGATGAATTCCTCTGACATATTGGTTACTCCTTTATAAGTGATAATCCACACTAGCCACAACTGGGTGAAACTCATTTTTTATGAGAAAATTAGTTTGATACTTCAACAGAAGCCTTCTGGGAGGACAAGGATGACTAAGCAGAAGAGTATTAGAGGAACACTTGGACAGATCAGGATTTGCAGACCAGAGAAAAAATATAACAGGTAGTCCTGGGAAAATGGATGTTCATTCCACAGAAGACAGAACAAGGGTTACCTCTGGGGTAAGAGAGACGAGTAAAATTGCAAACGAGCTCACAGAGTCTTCTAAGAAACTAGCCTGACCTATTCTTAAACTTGGGTTTTGATTACACAGCTGTTCACTTTATAATTATTTTTGATCTGTACATGTATGGTTTACATATTCTTGAATGTATGTTTTATGATAAGTTCATTTATGACTTAAGAATTGTTGTTAGTTGCCATTGAGTCGATTCTGACTCATGGTGACCCCGCGTGTGCAGAGTAGAACTGTTCTATAGGGTTTTCAAGGCTGTTACCTTTCAGAAGCAGATAACCAGGTTTTCCCTCTCAAGCACCTCTGGGTGGGTTTGAACTGACAATCTTTCAGCTAGCAGTCAAATGTTTAACCACTTGCACCATGCAAGAATACCTAAAAAAGATAAGGGGTGAAAGGTTGTGAATCCAAGATCTAAAATTGGATGAATGGGAATGAATTACTTAACTAAAACTACAAACTGACTTTTGAATGAAATATGCCAAGTCACATACTTTGTATTTGAGGTTGCCTAAAAGACCAACTGGTTGGTTTTAGAGGAAAGACACCCAAGATGTCCTTAGCAGTGAGGATGGTGAAATTTCAGCTTGCTTACCCTGGACATGTCACAGCAAAGCCCAATTGCTAGAAAAAGACACCATGTTTGCTCAAGTAGAGAGCTGCCAAAGGTGAGAGAAGCCTTCAGAGAAATGGATTGACATAGTGGCTGAAACAATGGACTCAAACATGCCAACAATCATGAATATGGCACAGGACTGGGCAATGTTTTGTTCTGTTATACATAAGTTCACCATGAGTCACAGCCAACTTGTTGGCAACTAACAACAACAACAAAAAGACCAACACAGACCACTTACTGTTCAGTCTCATTGATTATCATATTTATGTCAGCGTAAAAAGGGGAATCAAACACAGAAAGGTTGTTAGTGATTGTTTGTGAACTTTAACTAAAAAAATAAGTCCTAGGAAAAGACCTCTTTAAAGTGTTAAAAGGCAAAGATGTCATTTTAAGGACTAAGGTGAGCCGAGCTAAGCCAGGGTATTTTCAATCGCCTCATATGCATGCAAAAGTTGGACAATGAATAAGGAAGATCAGAGAAGAATTGACAACTTTGAATTATAGTGTTGGTGAAGAATATTGAATATACCATGGACTGCCAAAAGAATGAACAAATCCGTCTTGGAAGAAATATAGCCAGAATGCTCCTTAGAGGCGAGGATGGTGAGACTTCATCCAACATACATTGGACATGTTATCAGGAGAGACCAGTCTCTGAAGAAGGACATCAAGCTTGGTAAAGTAGAGGGTTAGTGAAAGAGAGGAAGACCCTCAAAGAGATGGATTGACACAGTGGCTGCAACAATGGGCTTAAGCGTACCAATGATAGTGAGGATGGTATAGAACCGGGCAGTGTTTTGTTTTGTTGTACACAGGGTGGCTATGAGTCAGAACTGACTCTATGGCATCTAGTAACAACAATAGTAAAATTTATTTCAATGTGTAAGTGTCAGAGCTGGAACATAAGAATCTATTAAAAGTGTTCTATTTTACCACCAGGACATTCTGCGAAATTTAGGGCCCACTCACACCCAGGACTAAGAGACTAGTTCTGAGTTTAATGCTGGTAGTGTTCATGCTGATTTTATCCAGTGAGAGACTGACTATGCAAATGAACAATGGTCAGACTGTATATGATCATAGAACTGACCTTCAGCCTCTGCTGCAACCAGCCTCAGAAGTCAAACAACCTCTGCAGGAATTGGCCCAGAGAGGTCAGGATTTGGTCAGTGCCTGCTGCCTTCCCTAATTTTTAACTCTGCTTCCAACTCAGGATCCTCAGGATCAACCAGAAAAAGACAAATATGAGCCACAAACCAACCACATAAGATGCTCTGCTTCTAGTTAGCCCTCTTCCTGCTTCCCAAGACCAACAGCCTCCAATTAAAGAGTCCTGAAACTTTTTTCTTTTTTTTATTGTAAAGCTTTTCCATTCCCCTGCCTGACTTGGAGTCTACAGCAAGCTCTGAATTAATAGCAGCTGTTCTTATATACATGGTCTCCATTGATTTCCACACCAGTCATCCAGTTATTGTTCCTTCCCAACCCTCATGAAAACAAAAAAAAAAAACTTCAGCAATTATATGTTTAACCTCTTATCCTGACCCTTACTGCATTCCTGGTTACAAAAATGTAACAGTGACAAAAAAACATTTTTAATTATATTGTATTTATTCACTTTAATGCTGAGCAAGCATTAGCCAAGATCATAAATAGAGCATAGTAGCAGAGAAAATAATGGTGTTAAGTAAAAAAAAAAAAAAAAAAAAAAAAAAAAGTTTTATAAACCTGAATGCATATATGAGGGGGTGTGTGTCTGTGTGCATGATTTTGTGTCATATAAATGGATAAATTAAAAAAAAGAAAAGATGGAAAAATAAACTGTATGTTTTCTTGGTGGTTGGATTATGGATAGAAATTAGCATTTTTTTATATCATTACAATATTCTTTGTGAAGCTGTTTTAACAAATGTAGCAGCAATTTTTGCCTAAAGAATTTGACAGGCTTCCCAGGTTGTTGCTGTGACAGAAGACTTTGCATCTATGCCCCACATCATATGGTCACTTCTAAATGATGCCCTGCGCATATGTCTGTCATCTAAATATCACTTCTAAATGATCCTCTGAACATATGTCTATCATGTAATGAGCACTTCTAAATGATGCTCTGAACATACTTTGCACACTTTAAAGTGCTATAGAAATGCAAAAAATAATGGTTATTGTCTTAGGCTGGGTTCTCTAGAGAAGCAAAAACAGTGAAGTGTATAAATATATACATAGAGAGATTTATATTAAGGAAATGGCTCATGTGATTGTAGAGCCTGAAAAGTTCCAAATCAGTGGGTCAGACTGAAGGCATCTCCTGACTCACTTAACTGCAAAGGCTGGCAAACCCAAGATGGGCAGGACAGACAGCAGGCCTCTGGCTCACAAGCTTAGGAGGCTGACGAATCCCAAGATTGGCAGGTAAGCTGCTAGCTCAAGTCCCAAGAACCAGAGATCAGATTAACAGGAGTCAGCTGCAGGATCCAGAGTGAGCAAAAGCTCACGAGCTTTGCCAGAAAGTCCACTTATATTGGATGTAGGCCACACCCCAAAGGAAAATCCTTTTCAACTGATTGACTGATCATAGCAGATCACATGGTGGAAGTGATTACATTATATCAGATCTCATTATAGAGGTGACTACATCATTACATAGCTGTCAAACTGCACCCTAACTGCCAAATCACTGAGAATCATGGCCCAGCCAAGTTGACACACAACTTTAACCATCACAATTATCATACAAGAACATTTTAATACCAAGCGGTATGATTTTTTATGCTCAAAATGTACACTGGTTGAGGTCCCCTGATTTTGGAAATTAAAGTCTTGGGTGTCCGCCATCCTGTGCCCAAATATGTCCTCTGATGCTGCCATTTCTGCTGGCCAAGATGGTCCAGCATGAGGAAATGGAATAAAGCTGAGCTGGGGCATACATGCTCTGATGAATACAAACCACACCAGGATGGAATGGACATAGGACTAGGAAATCATGTAAAATGGCATAGGATACAATATATTCAGTACATAAAATCAAATCCAAAGGTGTTAAAAAGAACCAGGAGTCAAGAGACCCGAGTTCCTTATACAGCCTTGTAACTAATGAGGGGTGGGTTGACTTAGATGAATAATTCCTCTGCTCTTGGGTTCTCTGTTTCCCAATTATTAAAGTAAGCATTTGAGATATGGTAATCTAAGAAGTCCTCTTCAGCTCTGGCATTCTTTTCGTGTATAAATCTAGGCATTGCACCAGACTGCATATTATTTCTATCTGGCCATGTAGAACACACCATTAATCCTCAGTTGTACTGCTGTAATGATAGGAGAAGAGAATCATCAACTCAGGAAAAAAAAATCTAAAAATGTTAGAAGCAGGGAGAAAAAAAGCTGATTTGTCTGTTACAGTTCATTTCACAAGTAGAGGGAGTTAAGATGGGAAAACTATATCTCAGAAGGTAATTACACATTGTCTGCAATCAATAGAACACACCAGGGAGAGAAAAGCTACTTGTATTACACTTAGAATTAGGGGCTTCACATTGTAGCTTGAATTATCCTTGGTAACAGCAGCTAGAGTAACACTTACCAAGCCCTAGATTCCTCCAAAGTGTCTAACTTGAGTTCTGCCTTCTCTCCAAATCTCCAAATCTTGGTAGCCTGACAAATTAGCTCCAAACAGTGATTTAGTGCATCCTCAGATACCGTTGTGAATTGTGGTGTGAATCATTGGCTTACTATAAATACATAATGAACTGATAGTATCATTTAATTTGAAATACATAAATCAGTGAGGTTGTTGGTAATAATTCCATTTTCACCTGTTTGCATTATGCAATGCTTCTTGAATGGGAGAGAATGTGATGGAATTAGATTTATTTTGCTAATAACTGTGCTTTGCTGTTGTCGTCAGCTACCATTGAGTCAGCTCTGAGTCATGGTGACCTTATGTATAACAGAACAAAATGTTGCCCTGTTCTGCGCCATCTTCATGATCATTGGTATGTTTGAGTCCACTGTTGTGGCTATTGTGTCAAACCACTTCATTGAGGATTTAATAACTGTGCATAACATAGAGTATTTCCAAAGTTGTGTGATACGGGTGAGTGTTGTCATTTGTCACAGTGAAATTAGCATGCTGGTCACTAGACTTATGGATGACTCCCACAGGTTCCTCAACTGCTACTAGTTCAAAACTGGGCTTATCCTCTCCCCTAGACATTCTCTTCTACGTGTAGTCCCTGTTGCAGTAACAATATCAAATCACATTTTCCAGATGCCCAAGCTGGGAATCTCAGCATCATCTTTCATTTCCCCATTGTATAGGTTAGGACTCTTTTGATTGCAGGTGATAGAAACAGTTCAAAAAGGTTTTTGAAAAGAGTGATTATATTGGTCCATGTAGCTTGAATTATAGCTCCTGACTCAGCTGGATCTCAGGATTCTAACAATATCATCAAGTGTTTGCTTCTCTCTTCTCTTCTCCCGGCTTTGATTTTCTCTGGATTGACTTTATCCTCAGACTGATGTTCTCCACTTGTCAAACATGGTAGGCCTGGAGTAGAGTCAGCTTGACACTTCTCATAAGAAAGAACAAATCACCATTCCAATAGTCTCAGAAATTCTACGGCAGTCTCTACTAGCCATGCCTAGGGCAAATGCTTATCACTGAACTCTTCTCTATAATTAGGTGGTGTCATGGATTGAATTACTTCCCCCAAAAAATGTGTGTATCAATTTGGCTGGGCCATGATTCCTGGTATTATGTGATTTTCCTATATGTTGTAAATCCTGCCTCTATGATGTCAATGAGGGAGGATGGGCGGCAGTTGTGTTAGTGAGGCAGGACTCAATCTACAAGATTGGATTGTGTCTTGAGACAATCTCTTGAGATAAAAAATAGAGAAGTGAGTAGAGAGACAGGGGGACCTCATACCACCAAGAAAGCAGTGCCAGGAGTAGAGCATGTCCCTTGGATCTGGGGTGCCTGCTCAGAGAAGCTCCTAGTCCAGGGGAACATTGATGAGAAGGCCAACAGAGAGAGAAAGATTTCCCCTGAAGCTGACCCCCTGAATTTGGACTTTTAGCCTACTGTGAAGAAACAAATTTCTCTCGTTAAAGCCATCCACCTGTGGTATTTCTGTTATGGCAGCACTAGATAGCTAAGACAGAATTTTGTACTGAGAGTGGGGTGCTGCTCTAACAGATACCTAAAAATGTGGAAGCAGTTTTGAAACTGAGTGGATAGAGGAGCGGTAGCATCAGAGGACCAACAGCAGCAGAGAATCTGCAGCAGCAGAGAAGCAGAAGTGGCAGAGAACCAGCAGCTGCAGAACCAGGAGACCAGCATGAGATGGTGCTGGAGCTGACCCATGGAGTGAGAGAGCTGAGTGCCTGGGGGCAGGAGGCTTCCTGGCGGAATGGGGTGCCTACAGGCACTTATCAGTGGAGCTACAGAGCTTTGGAACACTTGCCCCAGCAGGGCAGATGTGGGCGTGAGGCCCAAGGGCCAAGAGGCCACAAGAAGCAGAAGCTGAAGAGACAAGGAACACAAGAAGCCAAGCTGCCTCAGTCTCAAAAGGTATGGCCATGACCTCTGTGGTTTCAAAGGGTGGAGCCATGGCCTCTGGTGTTTCTAAAGGGTGGAGTTGCCACTCACATGAACTGGGAGAATGGGGCTGCCTAAAGCTGAGGGAGCAAAGTTGCTGTCCCAGTGGGCCCAGAAGGCAGAACTGAAGTCCAGTGCCGAGAGGACTCTACTCAGAATCTGGAGAGTGTGGCCAATACCTAGAGTCTGGAGGGCAGGGCCACTGTGTAAATTGCCTCAGAGAACAGAGGATTATTTTCAAAGCTTTGAGGGCTAATGTAATGTGTTCTGCTGACTTGCTTGGTGCCTGTTATCCCTTCTTTTCCTCCAGTTTCTCCCATTTGTAATGGAAATGGCTAGCTTGTGCCTGTTCAGCCATTGTATCTTCGGGAGCAGATAACTTATATTCTAGATTTCACAGATGAAGAGGAATTTTTGGATTTTGAACTTGGAGCTAAGACTTTTGCTATTATATAATGGGGTAAATATGTTTTGCATGTTACAAGGATGTGATTTTTGGGGGGCCAAAGGGTGGAATGTCATGGATTGAATTATGTCCCCCCAAAAACTTATCAGTTTGGCTGGGCCATGATTCCGGTACTGTGTGATTTTCCTATATGTTGTAAATCCTGCCTCTATGATGTAAATTAGGAAGGATGGGAAGCAGTTGTCTTTGTGAGGCAGGACTCGGTCTACAAGATTGGATGGTATCTTGAGGCAATCACTTGAGATAAAAAAGAGAGAAGCTAGAAGAGAGACAGGGAGACCTTCATACCGCCAAGAAAACAGCACAGCAGCAGAGCTCGTCCTTTGACCCAGGGGTCCCTGCGAGGAGAAGCTCCTTGTCCTGGGGAAGGTTGATGAGAAGGTTGACAGAGAGAAAAACTTCTTCTGGAGCTGACTACATGAATTTGGACTTTTAGCCTACTTTACTGCAAAAAAATAAATTTCTCTTTGTTAAAGCCATCTACTTGTGGTATTTCTGTTATAGCAGCATTAGATAACTAAGACAGGTGGGGTACTCTGGTCAACCTAAGGTCCAAATCCTGCCCCTCCCCATTCATCCATGTGATTGGAGGCCTCACTGGTGGGTAAGATGATGAGAAAGGTAAAAGTGACAGATATCAGGTACATCCATATTTCTTTCATCAGGAGCCAATAAACTGACAAGTTTGTGTGCTGAAGGGAGAAGAGAGGAGAAGTAAGTGGCAACTAGACTTCTGAAAGTTCTGTCCCTTGCAAGAGTTGATGATGTTGAGAATGCAGCTAAGATTATTGCTTGGCAGGAATGGATGTTTTCGGACCTTGCTCTGAAGAACCTGTACAGAGATGTTGTGATGGTAAAATGTAGGTTCCTGTTCTCATTGCAGCATTCCCAGAGGAAACCAAAGAGAGCTCCAAGCTGGAACAAGAAGTAACATGTGCAGTGGACAGATGATTTTGACAAGACACTTTTTAAGTTTGAGAGACAATATTTAAAAACAAAAAGTCAACTCCTGTCATGTATTGAACTGTATCTCCCCCAAAATATGCTGTAAATCCTAATTTCTATACCTGTGGATAAGGATCCCTGGTTGTGCAGTGGTTAAGCGCTCAGCTGTTAAGTGAGAGGTTGGTGGTTCGAACCCATCAGTCGCTCCTTGGGAGAAAGATGTGGCAGTTGGCTTCCATAAAGATTACAGCCTTGGAAACAACATGGGACATTTCTCCTCTGTCCACTAGGGTTGCTGTGTATTGGAATCAACACAACAACAAAGGGTTATACCTGTAGATATAATCCCATTTGGGAATAGAGTTTTCTTTTTTATGTTAATAAGGCCTTATCAGTGTAGGGTGTGTCTTAACTTTTTCATGGATAAATTTTGGGGGAGGGGGTTTGGTGATGCCACGTTTTTTCACTAATGGAATGAATGCTGAATCATTGTTGACGGTTTTTATTATTTTAAAAAATGGGGCGCCAATTGCAAGTGGGACATATCAGTCCCATGTTCCATGAAGCACATCACACATGTGGGACATATCAGTCCTATGGCGCATCACCCTTCCTGGTTGCACTTGAGTCAGAAAATATCTTACTCAGCTTTCCAAAAATACATAAAAATATACACAACATACTAGATAAACACTGCACTTGCAGCACATAATTGTTATCAGTTTGGTTTAGAATGGGCCATATCAGTACCATATTCCGTGAGGCACAACATATTTGTGGGAAATATTGGTCCCATGTTCCAGGAAGTGTATCACAAACTGTTTTCACCTCAAAGGAACTCATTTACTTCAACACTTCCAAATGCCTCCTAAGAACACAAAAGAAATAGTAAACATACTTGCAATCCTTATCTCACTGTGCAGAAGTCAAAAGACACAAAATTTTCATACAAACATTCCTCTGGGAAGCATCCCCTCATACGAATGACTCTCAACACTCAAACGTGGCGTGGACCAACTTCCTTGTTTTTAGGCATTTGCACCAGTATCTTCACGATGCCAGAATGTACTAAAGTGGCTCAAATGCCTGTAAATAAACCTCCAGGGGCAGGAAAATGTAACAAGAGCATATATATCCCCTGGTCCTAGAAAGGGTTAAACTTAACCACTTCTGAGATTTAAAAGGAGCAAATTAGGCACAGAAGGAAGCAAGCACAAATGAGGGAAAGATAGATGACGTGGTGATTGCCAAGAAATGCAGAGAAGAATGCTACAGAAGCTGAGACAAGGATTTTCCTCCAGAGAAGACAGAGAGAAAGGCTTTCCCTAGAGCTAGTGCCCTGAATTCAGATTTCTAGCCCCCTGAACTGTTAGAAAATAAATTTATGCTCATTAAAGCCACTCACTTGTTGTATTTCTGCTACTGCAGTACTAAGAAACTAAGACAACTCCTAAGTAGGACATTTTTGAGGTAGAGCAATCCAATGTCATGAAATGATCATTTAAAAAAAAAGGCTCCAGATGAATCCCTCCCCTGCCTGGCGATCTGTCCATCAATTCCTCCCCAAAGATATTGAAGATCTTACATTGGCATTCATCCATCTCATATTTCTGTTTTGTTGTTTTTAATTATGTATATATTCATGAAAAATATACATTACTTTGTGTGCTTTTAAAATTTATATAAACGGTATTAAAATATTAAAATTTAAAAAAAAGAGAAATTACGAGTCAAGTAAGTTTGGGAAATACTGAATTAAAATGAGTTAAACAGCTTTCTGTAAGATGTTTCAGGAGCTTCAAAAATATTATGAGATGTATATCTCAAAGAATGGGAGAAATACTACTGCATTTGCCCATTGCACTTGATCATGAGATAAAAAAGCAAATGAAAACAAACAACCAGAAATACTGCCTAGCTTGTCTTATAGTGAGTTGTCTTAGTTATGTAGTGTTGCCATAACAAAAATATACTACAAAATGGGTGGCTTTAAAAAGCATAAATTTATTGTCTTACACTTTTGGAGTCTAGAAGTCCAAATCAGGGCATCTGTTCTAGGGGAGGGCACCTCTGTGTTGGTAGCCCTGTGCATTTATTGGCATTCCTTGACAATTTTCAAATGGCCTCTTCCGTGTGTGTGTGTGTGTGTGTGTGTGTGTGTCTTAGGCTAGGTTCTCTAGAGAAGCAAAACCAGTAAAGTGTATAAATATATATATAGAGAGAGATTTATATCAAGGAAACAGCTCACGTGATTGTAGAGTCTAGGCCTCTCCCAAGTCACACAGCTGCAGAAGCTGGCAAGCCCAAGATCGGCAGATCGGAGAGCAGGGCTCCCGCTCACAGGCTGTGCAGATTGACGAATCCCAGGTCTGGCAGATAAGCTGACAGCTCAAGTCTCAAGAACCGGAGATGAGACATCAGGAGGCAGCCACAGGATCCAGAGAGAGCAAAAAGCCAGAATGTCGGCTTATATTCAGATGCAGGCCACACCCCCAAGGAGACTCCCTTTCATCTGATTGGCTACTCACAGTATATTCAATCGTGGGAGTGATTACATTAAAACACCGAGAACCATGGCCCAGCCAAGTTGACACACAATCTTAACCATCACTGTGTGTGTGTGTGTGTTTGTGTGTGTGGTGTGTGTGTGTCTGTGCTCCCCTTTGTAAAACACCACTCAGAAGTGATTAGGTTTAGGACTCACCCTGCGCTGGTATGAACTCATGAATATTACAAAAGAAAAATCCTATTCCCAAACAGGTACAGGGTTAGGTTTCCACATGTCTTTCTGGAGGACACAATTCAATCCATAACACTCATGCTCAGAGGAACCCATTTTGAAATGAAAATAAATCCCTTGGCTAAAGTTGCAAAAGGATATTTGTAGTGTTTATACTGACCAATCATTTCCCAAGGACAAGAAAGCTGTAAGATTCATGGACAAGCAAGGCTCAGGTTTAGCTCAGGCGTGTGGTTGGGATGAGCATTTCTGGTTATGCTCCCTTAGGAATGTAAATGTGGCAGCAGGCACCAGGCAGAGTAAAAGTTTAAGTAAGCTAGGGGTCCTCAACACCTGGCAAAGGCAGCAGGATGAGCCTTAACAGACAGGGGTGTCCAAAGTCCCAGCTTGATAAGATGGTTGTTAGAAAGAAGAAATGAACCAGTGTTTATGACAGCATCTTGAAAATGCAAAATGTCATCTCTGAAGACCACTACCTCTATATGTTGCTGATGTTACTTGCTATGAAGTCAGCTCTGACTCATGGCAATCTCATGTACAGCAGAATGAAAGGGTGCCTGTTCTCGCATCATCTTCGCAATTGTTGATGTGTTCAAGGCCATTGTTGCAGCCACCGTGTACTTTGTCTTCCAACTTAGAAGGCTCATCTTCCAACACTGTATCAGACAATATTCTGTTGTGATCCATAAGGTTTTCATTGACTAATTTTTAGAAGTATATCACCAGGTCTTTCTTCCAGTCTCTCTTAGTCTGGAAGCTCTGCTGAAAGCTGGCCACCATGGAACCCTATGGGTATTTGAAATTCCACTAGTACAGCTTCCAGCATCACAGCAACACACGAGCAGTCACAATATGACTAACTAACAGATGAATGGTAGCTACCTCTATGTATGTAGTGTCAAATGCTGTGTTTTATGACATATTGTTGTTGTTGTTAGGCACCGTCAAGTCAATTTTAACTCATACTGACCCCGTGTAACAGAGTGGAACAGCCCCATAGAGTTTTCTAGGCTGTAATCTTTAGAGGAGCACATTGCTAGGCCTTTCTCCTGTGGAGCAACCAGGTGAGTTCAAGCTGCCAACCTTTTGGACAGCGGCTGAGTGCTTCCCTGTTGCACCACTAAAGCTCCCTTATGACACATTAGCTCATTCAAAAATATCTATATCTACAATTGTTGAACACTTACCTTGGGCTGGCACTGTTCTTGGTGATCTCCACGCATTAACTCTTTTAATACTATTATTTAATGCCGTTATTTATCACTATTATTATCCCCACTAGAGATGAAATATAGGAAGGTTTAATAATGTGCCGAAGACCAAGTCTGTGAGGTGGAGAACTGAATTCCACTCCAAGCAGCCTGACTCCCAGCCCAATCTCCTATCCTAGACTTAGCACATAATGTCTATTTGAGGCATATCATTACTCTCAATTTACAAATGAGGATATTGAATCTCAAGGGGTAACTGTAATTTGCTTAAAGTCATACCACTGTTTAAAATTAGAACCAGGGCTTGTACTAAACAATTCTATTCTTTCTGCAGGACAATGAGGCCTCTGATTGAAGTTGTTGAGAAGACTGGGGCAAGAGCCACCCCCGCATCATATCAAAGCATCAGAGCGTACAAGCTTGGCGTTTGGAGATAATTCTCTACTACTTTGAGTGGTTTGCATCATTTCATTCTACCATTATCAGCAGCTATGCAATCAATTTGACTGGGCAGAATGAAAGCCTTTTGGGAAAAGCAGGCAATATTGGAATAAATATAATA
>NW_004444086.1:5589545-5615558 GCF_000243295.1 Trichechus manatus latirostris
TATGCTTTTTTTCAGGAGGCTTTCATATTAAATTTTTGGCATCATTTCATCACCCCAGTAACTGTGGAGAATGTTGTTGTTGTTGTTAGGTGCCTTCAAGTCAGTTCACACTAGTAGAGGCCCTGTGTACAACACAACAAAACACTGCCTGATATTGTGCCATTCTCACAACCATTGTATGTTTGAGCCCACTGTAGAAGCCACTGTGTAAATCCATCTTGTTGAGGCTCTTCCTCTTTTCTGCTGACACTGTACTTTACCAAGTATCATGTCCTTCTCCAGGGACTGATCCCTCTTAATAATATGTCCAAAGTACTCAAGACAAAATTTCACCATTCTCACTTCTAAGAAGCTGTACTTCTTCCAAGACAGATTTGGTCATTCTTCTGGCTTCATGGTATAATCAATATTCTTTGCAAACACAATAATTTAAAGGCATCAACTCTTCTTCTATTTCCTTATACATTGTCCATCTTTTACATGCGTATGAGGTGATTGAAAATACCATGGCTTGGGTCAGACACACCTTATACCTCAAGGTGTCATCTTTGTTTTTTAACACTTCAAAGAGGTCTTTTGCAGCGGATTTGCCCAATGCAATACATCTTTTGATTTCTTGACTGCTGCTGCAATGAACTTTGATTGTAGATTCAAGTAAAATAAAATCCTTAACAACTTCTATATTTCTCCATTTGTCATGATGTTGCTTATTGGTCCAGTTGTGAGGATTTTTGTTTTCTTCATGGAGGCTTTGTTCTTCATAAGTAAGTATTTCAACTCCTCTTCACTTTCAGCAAGCAAGGTGGTGTTATCTGCGTATTGCAGGTTGTTAATGAGTCTTCCTCCAATATTGATGTCAGGTTCTTCTTCATGTAGTCCAGCTTTTTGGTCTATTTTCTCAGCATTGTTGCTGTTATTAGGTGTTGTCGAGTCACTTCCAACTCATAGCGACCCTATGTACAACAGAAGGAAACACTGCCCGGTCCTGTACCATCCTCATGATCGTTGTCATGCTTGAGCAGCCACTGTGTCAATCCATGTCGTTGAGGGTCTTCCTCTTTTTTGCTGGCCCTCTGCTTTACCAAGCATGATGTCCTTCTCCAGGGACTAGTTCCTTCCGATCACATGTCCAAAGAATGTGAGATGAAGTCTTGCCGTCCTTGCTTCTAAGGAGCATTCTGGCTGTTCATTCTTTTAGCAGTCTATGGTATATTCAATATTCCTCGCCAGCACAATAATTCAAAGGCATCAATTCATCTCTGGTCTTCATTGTTCATTGCCCAGCTTTCACATGAACATGAGGTGATTTAAAACACCATTGCTTGGGTTAGGTGCACCTGAATCCTTAAAATAACGTCTTTGCTTAACACTTTAAAGATATCTTTTGCAGATTTGCCCTTTGCAATGTGTTGTTTGTTTTCTTGACTGGTGCTTCCATGGGTGTTGATTGTGGATCCAAGTAAAATGAAATCCTTGATAACTTAAATCAAGATTGAAGTTGCTTATCATACAGATTAAATAAATATGGTGAGTGGTTACAACCATGAAGCACACTTCTTCTGATTTTAAATTACGCAGTATCCCCTTGTTTATTTGAACAATTGCCTCTTGGTCTGTGTACATATATATATATACTATAGATTTGCAATCTAATAGACATTTAAAATTTTCATTTAAATTTTTGAAAAACTAATATGTAACTGGGGAGCCTTGGTGGTGCAATAGTTAAGCACTTGACTGGTAAACTATAAAGGTTGGCCGTTGGAATCCACCAGCTCTTCTTTGAGAGAAAGATGTGGCAGTCTGCTTCCATAAAGATTGCAGCCTTGGAAACCCTGTGGGGCAGTTCTACCCTGTCCTATAGGGTCACTATGAGTTGGAATCAACTTAATGGCAGTCAGTTTGGGTTTTTTTGGTAATATGTAATTAGGGTACTTTAACCCTGTGCTGCACTTTATTGGAGTTCCCTTGGTGTGCAAATTGTTAACTTAGTAGCTAACCAAATGGTCACTCATGGGATCACCGTGAGTTAGATTGACTTGACAGAAAGTGATTCTGCATTTTATGATTATTAAATACAACCTTTTCAGAGTCTCATACCTGATTTATAAACATATGAGATGTACACATACATCATCTATTGCTTTGTATCTTGATATTTATGACTGAAGAAGTCAGTCAAATACCTACTAACTTTCCATTTATAGGAAATTCAAGGGACAGCTGGCTGTGCTCACAGCATATGCAAGTAGGTGTATTCAAGCTTTCTAAACCTCTGTGATCTCCATTATCTTTTTTTTTTGGAAGATGGTGAAGCATTCATTTAAGGAGACAGCCAATATACAATATAGCTTTTGATTAATGATGTTGTCGAGTGAAGGAGACTTTGGAAGGAGTCAGAAAATCCAGTTCCTGATCCCAGTTCTCCTCTTAGCCACTGGGTGAACCTCTTGTGTCTCAGTCTTTTCCTCCTACTTGCATTGCCCAGATCAATAGCTGAATGAGGAGAGCCACTGGGATCATGAATGTAGAAGTATTTAGAAAACAATAAAACTATTATTATTAAAATACAGGGAATTATAATGGAGTGCTTAAACTTGAGCCAACTTGAGCAGGTTACTAGTTTTGAGTGTAGCTTCTGGAGACTGAAGATTTCTATGCAAATCCTAACTTAAACACTCCATAGCCCTTACCCTTTAGTGTTGTATTTCATTGCCCTCAGACTTGGTTTCATCTTTTATAAGATGAGTATAATAAAATTATCTACCCAAATGAGAACCAAATGATGAAATGCTTGCATAACGCTTAGCTCAATGCCTGGCCTAGAGTTAGTCCTAATAAATATTAGTGAGAATAAAGAGGTGAGGATAGTTTTGAGTCAAAAGCTCAACCCTACCAAAAACAAGTGAGTAAACAGACTGATCAGAACTTCCCACAACACTGACAGCAGCTTCAGGGCAGAAAATCCAGGAATGGGGTTTTTGTTTTCTCTCTGCCATATTATCCTTTCTAGGAAAGGCACAGAGAATATCGGATTACTGGAAAACCCTCAGAGAACCCTCTTTGTGAAGTGCTGCCCTTGAGTCCAAGAACAGGCTTCAGTAGCCAATTCATTATGTCCCATTTCTCTGAAACACACTGCTGCCTCCAGCACCTCCCAAATGAAAAGCAATCCCAGCCCCAAATTATACTCTTGTATCAGGAGAATAAGGATTCTGAGCAAAAACAGCAAAATAAAATCAATCCCTTTGCTCCTTCAACCAGTATTGTGTTTTCTTTACAGTGACCCATTCTGGCATCTTTGACCTCTCCAATCATTATTAGATATGTTCTAGGATTTTATGGCTGATTCTAAAAGAGCTAAATAATACCTACACCTGAAGCTCAGGGGAGCCCTGGTGGTGCAGTGGTTAAGAGCTACAGCTGCTAACTAAAAAGTTCGACAGTTTGAATCCACCAGCCACTCCTTGGAAACCCTACGGCAGTTCTACTCTGTCCTATAGGGTCACTAGGAGTTGTAATCGACTTGAGGACAATGAGTTTTGTTTTGCTTTTGTTGTTTTTGGAAGCTCAGTGATCTTAATCAATTTCAGTAATTTCCCGAATTAGGTCTTGGGACTTGATGTCAAAAAACAATGTTCCTATTCTTTCCACTTGTATCCTCAAAATTGGGGATGAGGGTGATGCCAGTGAAGGAAAGAAAGAGAAGGTGACCAACATCCCATCAACATCAGCTAAGTACTAAGAACTGTACTAGGGAGAGAAATTATTCTTCCTTCTGAATGGTTTGCCAATATAGCTCTACAGATAGGACCACATCCAGAAGTGGGAGACCTTGAATTCTCTTCATTCATTCGTTCACCTACTCATCATAAAATTTTTTATTGTGCCAGGATTGATGAATGGCTTATGAGGTTAATGACTCATAAAAAGGAGAAGGAGAAGGGTGGGAAGCTCTGAAAAGGTAAATGGAGACTAAGTTCCCAAACAGAAATCGAGAGACTGTTAAGAAGTCTTTAAGAGGAAACCCAGTAGAAATTATTCATTAATCAATGACAGGGACCACACGTCCACAAGCATGTCTTCCCAGCCCTGCAAATGTAATTCCAGAGTTATGAAAGATGAACTCCAAGTAAATTCATCTTTGGAATATTTTCCAATGTTAATTTTGTTAATATCTTACATTTATTTTGCATTATTTCTTCCAAAGTAGTTTCACATCTATTGTTCCATTTGATGATCAAAAGGGCTATAGAATAGTCTGATGCTATTGTTGTGTTATTGTTGTTGTTAGGTGCTGTTGAATCAGTTCTGACTAATAGCAGCCCTGTAGGATAGAGTAGAACTGCCCCACAGGGTTTCCAAGGAGCAGCTGGTGGATTTGAACTGCTGACCTTTTTGGTTAGCAGCCAAGCTCTTAACCACTGCACAGCCAGGGCTTCCCAGGCTGATGCTATTAATTGCACTAAATACATGGGAAAAGATTGAAGGTCTTCCCAAGGTCACTCCTTTTTAAAGTGGTGCAGTCAGAATTAAATCAAAGGCTTATCTTCTTGTCTATGCACCACATTTGCTCACGCTTAACCTAAGTGGGTCAGATGGAATCAGATCCCAATGATCAATACAGTGTGTAACTCATATTAAATGTAGTAAAAAGAGACCTAAAAATAGGTTGAATTAACTTGATCAAGGCAGTGTTTTTTCTATTTGGAAAGCTACCTTCTTTCTCTCTGCAGAGAAATATCAATGACAGCCTGCTAACTTTCCCATCAGAGCACGACTCTGTTGTTTGTTTTCATCCCAAAGTAGCACCAGAGTGCTTTTTCTGTTATCTTTTACTTTTTTACATAGTGGGAAAATCCTCCTGTGAAATGCCCTGGAAAATGCGAATTGAAACTTTGATTAGCGGCAGGTTGATTTTATTTTGTGGTGGTGTAAATTAATCTCTAAGTGTTCAGAAAGTCCTGTCCCCACAGGATTTTACCTTTTGTGTACTTCAAAGCACACCTCCTAAGACTGGGGAACTGTGAAGATTCAGTATTAAACACTGAAAAGTAATAGCTTTTGGTTGCATGCAACCAAAGGCAGGTTTTGAGGTCAAATTGGCTTTTTTCATTGTTTTATTTAGAATCAAAGAGATTTAAACACTAAGCACTTATTAGCATTTCAAACTATGTCCTAGGTATGTATCCACAAAAATAGTACACCTCTCTTTTATTTCTGCATCAAATCCCTCCCCATTTGACTTAGTCTAACTTATTCCTCAAGTTGCTGGTTAATTTTCTCCTCCTCTGAAAAAATATCTTGATGCCACCTTGCATTTGCTCACTGATAAAGTAATGACAGGTACCTCTTCTCACCTCTCAGGGTTCTGGTAGTTTCTGCACATACACCCCATAGCAGGCATCATGTTGTTGTTAGCTGCCATGAGTCTTCCCCCAAATCATGGTGACTCCACGCATAATGGGACAAAATGCTGCCTGGTCCTGTACCACCCCATGATCATGCCTTTGTGGTTTTTGGAAATGCATTGCCAGGTCTTTCTTCCTAGGTTATTTTGGTCTGGAAGTGCTACTAAAATCTGTTCAGCATCATAGCAACATGTAAGCCTGCACTGATAAACGACTGGAGGCTGCATATGAGGTATACTGGCTCGGAAACAAACCCAAGTCTCTCACGTGGAGGGCAAGAATTCTACCACCGAACCACCACTGCCGATTGTTAATTGCACTCTCATCTCACTCCCAATGGATCGCACGCTCCCTCAGAATAGGAATGAAAGCATTGTAACCTTTGTAATTTCCAATGATTGGTAGAATACCTGCTACTTAGTAAACATTCAGAGTATACCTATTAAATGGATGATGAATGAGTCAATGATCATCCTTAATCTCTACAACAACCTTCCATGATAGATAACAGAGTCTAAAGTTTTGAGTTGAGAAAGCGAAGGATCAGAAAGCTTAACTTCTAACATTGGTCCTAACAGACTATTTTAGGGCTAAAATTAAAATCCAAGTTTTTATTATTTCAATTTATTCTCTATCTAGAAGCTGCAGACTAAAGTTTGGAAACAATACATAGTTCTGATTGTCAATTCATGTACCAAAACCTGTTGCTGTCGAGTTGATTCTGACTCATAGTGACCCTATAGAACAGAGTAGAACTGCCCCATAGGGTTTCCAGGGCTGTAAACTTTTCTTTTTTTAAATTGTGCTTTAGGTGAAAGTTTACAGAGTAAATTAGTTTCTCATTAAGCAATTAATATACAAATTCTTTTGTGACATCGGTTGCTAACTGCACGAAATGTTAACACTCTCCCCTTCTCCACCCAGGGTTCCCCATGTCCATTTATCCAGTTTTTCTGTCCCTTCCTGCCTTCTTGTCTTTGCTTTTGGGCCGGTGTGCCCATTTAGTCTTGTTACACGATTTAACTACAAAGCACGTTGCTCACGTGTGTTATTTTTTGCTTTATAGACTTGTCTGATCTTTGACTGAAGGGTGAACTTCAGGAGTGACTTCAGTTCTCAGTTAAAGGGGTTTCTCCAGTCTCTGTCAGACCAGTAAGTCTGGTCTTTTTTTGTGAATTTGAATTTTTTTCCACGTTTTTTCCTGCTCTGTCCAGGATCCTCTATTGTGATCCCTGCCAGAACAGTTGGTGGTGGTAGCCAGGCACCGTCTAGTTGTTCTGGACTCAGGCTGGTGGAGGCGGTGGTACTTGTGGTCCATTAGTCCTTTGGACTAATATTTCCCAGGGCTGTAATCTTTATGAAAGCAGACTGCTGCATCTTTCTTTTCCAGAACAGCTGGTGTGTTTGAACCTCTGAAACTTTGGTTAGCAGCCAAGTGCTTTAACTACTGTGACACCAGGGCTCCTTGATTCATGTACAATTACCTTAAGTCAGCAAGTGTAGACTGGAGAATACTTTTTTTATTATTATTATTTTTTAATGGCATGATTGACAACTAAGGGAATTCTGGAAGAAGATTCCCAGAAATGCTACTTCTACTGAAATCAAGAAGAGAGCTACTAATTTTAGGCTCTCAAGAGCCAAAGAAAACAAGAAAGCAAGACCTCAAATGACCATGACTCAGTGCTAAAAATGAAACAAAAGGATTGATTGTAAACAATGAAACCCAAAGACTTCTGGGAATGGACCTGGAGGTTTTCAGTAAATTTTGATTCAGAAGAGGTAGGTACGTTTGGTCCCTGCTATTTGGCAGTGCAAAGGTAGTGCTAGTTCAGTGGTAGAATTCTCACCTCTCATACAGGAGACTTGGGTTTGATTCCCTGCGAATGTACCTCAAGTGCAAAGAACACCTGTCTGTCAGTGAAGGCTTGCATGTTGCTATGATGCTGAACAGGTTTTAGCGGCATTTCCAGACTAAGTCTAGGAAGAAAGGCCCGGTGATCTTCCAAAAATCAGCCAGTGAAAACTCTAGGGATCTGCAACCCATCATGGGAATGGTGCAGGACCGGGAAATGTTTCATTCCGTTGCTCATGGGGTCACCATGAGTCAGGGACCAACTTGATGGCAGGTCACAACAACATTTGGCCAGGTAAGTCTCTGACCCAGGGGATCAGGGGTCCCACCCAAAGCCCCACAGCCCATACACCTGTCACATTTGCCTCCATCTGAGCTTCCCTGAAATACTTGATCATTCTACCTCCAAGAGACTGGATATCTCCAGGAATACAGTCTCCTTTACAACTGACTTTTCAACAATTCTTTTAAAGTATGACCTCATAACTGAAAAACTAGAAATGAAATTAGCTCATATAATACTGTCAAGTTGTATGTATAAGTGTTCTTAATGAAGGCTTAAAAACATAAATGGCTAGGGTTACTATGAAAGGCATGGCCCTAACTTGTCTTATCAGGAACCCTAGAGTAATAGAACAATATAAGATTTAATGTTAGAATACTTGGGATTGAGTATCAACGCCACTATGTCTTAGCTGTGTGAATTTGGACATGTGTCTTCATTTTCTGAGCCTCAGATTCTTAGTCAGAAAAGCATGGGAATCCCAATACTTGTCTCCCAGGGTGACTGACAAGACTGAATGAGGTGACTTCTGATGAAAATGCCTAGCAGAATTTCATGCAGGAGGACCACGGGACTACTGCCAGTCTTTTTATTCCAGCTCTATATTTACTAGTTGGGTGACCTTGGACAAGTTACTAAATTTATCTGACATTTATTGATTCTTCTCTATGAAACAGAAAAAAAATTGTAACTTTTTCATAAGATAGTTGTGAAAATTAAATAAGTTAATATTTGTAAAACTCCTGGAACTTTTAACATACATCAACTGCTTTCAAAGCATTGATGTCGTTGTTGTTAGTTGCTATTGAGTTGATTCAGACTCATGGTGGCCCTATGTGTGCAGAGTAGAACTGTTCCACAGGGTTTTCAGTGGTAGATTTTTTGAAAGTTATTTCACCAGGCTGTTCTTCCGAGGCATCTTTGTGTGAGTTTGAACCACCAACCTTTCGGTTTGTAGTCCAGCACTTAACCAGGGACTCCTCTTGAAGTATTCTTTCATTTATTTATTTTATTTCTTCTTCTCTGACTACTCATTTCTTTAACCATAAAAAGAAGATTCAAAATACCTATTACAGGAGGTAATTGAAATAATTAAAGTTATGTATTGATCATGTTCTAAAGCTTGATAACAATGTTGGCTGTTGATATTACTGCGTAGCTCCTAACAAGTGCTACGGGGCATTAAGCCCCCTTCTCTCTTCATCTCGCACTTTCCTTAATGAAGAAACAGACAAAAGGACTCACATCTGGTCATGTTAGGACCAGTATGTCATCCAAACTGTTGGACAGGATGCTGCATTAAAGAGAACTATGCTCTGTGGGCTTCAGTGATCACAGTGGAAGACTGTACCTTGTATCCGTGCTCACTGGGTCGTGTGGCGCAACCAGCATTCAGAGGCAAATGCCTTCTTGGAAATAGACTAGAGAGCTCTGAAAAGCTGAAAGCGGCTCTCAGGCTGTCCAGGCCTTTTCCACAAAAACCTGCCAGTTGCAAGGTAAATGGGTCAAAGGTGAGTAACAACGTGGTGGGGTGGGGGGTGGGGGGAGCAGGTAGCTCAATTAGTTCTAGAAGAACAGATTTTTTTTTTTTTTTATGTCTTCTGACCAAAACCAATTGCATTAGAGTCAATTCTGACTCATAGCAACCCCATGTGTGTCAGAGAAGAACTGTGGTCCATAGAGTTTTCAATGGCTGATTTTTTTGGAAGTAATCACCAGGCTTTTCTTCGAAGGCACCTCTGGGTGGATTCAAACTGCCAACCTTTCGGTTAGCAGCTGAGCAAGTTAAGTGTTTACACCACCCAGGGACTCCTAATGTCGTCCTGTTTTTGCTGTTAGCTGCCATCACGTCAGCTCCTACTCATGGCAACCCCATGTGTGCCGAGTAGAACTGCTCCACACAGTTTTCAAGGCTGTGAGCTTTTGGAAGCAGATCATCAGGTCTGTGTTCCAAGCTGCCTCTGGGTGGGTTCGAACTGTCACACTTTTGGATAGTAGTCAAGCGTTTAACTGTTTGCACTACCCAGGGTCTACCACCACCTAAATTTACTCTCTCTGAGGAAAGCAATCAAAGCATTTAAGTGTTACAAGAAAGAATCTTAGCTTGAATCAGAAGATCTGGGTTCTAGTTCTGCCTCTGCCAATTGTTATTTGCATCATTGGAGCAAGCTGTATGACTTTTCTGGACCCCCAAAACCTCTCTTAATGGGTAAAATGGGGAGAAAACAGCTACCTTCCAAAGTCAATGTTGTATGTAGTATTGTTTTGCAATTTCTAAGGAGCCATGCACATGCTATTATTATAGTTATTACACGATCGCTGATTCCTTTGTAAGGGACTGAGAGAAATGTAACGTAGTCCACGTTCTCAAGTTGCTAACACCGAGCACTGGGAGAAAAGAGACACTCACGTGGTACGATGAAATCTAATCCCATTTAAAGTTATCTCAGGAAGCACAATTAGAATCTCTAGTCCCCAATACAAAGGAGTTGACAGTCCTTTCTTGTATGGCCCTACTCACCTGGCTGCTCAGTGATGATATTCAGTGATAGCGTCTTTGACACAATGAGACTGTCTTCATATCTGGTTTCCAGGACCTTCTTCAGCATGATTTCTGAGGCCTTCTTTGGTCACACCATAGCTTCAGTTCTAAAGAGGGGTTCATTGAATGCACTTGTTTTTTTATAGGATTCTACCTTTGCTCATATGACTCATTCTCTCAGGTTGGAACAACCTGCCCTGGCCCACATGCTAGCTAGCTCTGATACCATTTCCCTGGCTTTTTCTCTGTTGGAGCTCATTGTCATCTCTCCTCTAACCCTTTTCATATTGCAATGGAATTGTTTTCAGAGCTTTTCCTTCCTGCTGCATGCTAAATCTTAATGATCAGAGACCATGTTTTATTGATCTTAATATTTTAGTGCCTAGTGAAGCTCCAGGACCACGGAAGACCCTTAACAAAGGAAGAAAATAAACAAAAAAGAATAAAGGAGAGAAGACGAGGAAGGGGGAGGGAATGAATGCACAGGAAGGAGGTCAGATTATGAGGCTACCCTATATCTACACATCTGAGGAAAAGTTCAAGTATCCTAATCTGGACAGAAACATCTGTAGAGCTGTCAGGTGCAAGAAGAGGGGATGTATTTGGTATTTGTTGGGTTAACCAGCACAATGGACTGCTTTTAGGGTATTGAGTTTTCCACCCAGCAAAGAGATCAAACATGAGTTGGACAGCCACAAGGTGGGGATTTTGTGATTAAAGCCAATTACTTTTTGACTCAGAGGGGATAGCTTTCAACCCACAGATTTCCCTCTATTCTTTTTTTCTAAAATTTTGTTGTTTTGTGAAGAATATACACAGCAGAAAGTACACCAATTCAATAATTTCTACATGTATGATTCAGTAACACTGGTTATATTCTTCATGTTGTGCAACAATTCTCACCCTCCTTTTTGGACTGTTCCTCCTCCGTTAACATAAACTTACTGCCCTCTAAGTTTCATATCTAATCTTTTGAGTTGTTTTCTCTCAAGTTGATTCCATATAGATAATCCTAAAAAGAGAATAACGCTCAATTCTTAGGTTCTCTGGTTGCTAGTGGTTAAGCACTCAGCTACTAACTGAAAGGTTGGTGGTTTGAACCTACCATCAGCTCCACGGGAGAAAGATGTGGCAATCTGTTTCTTTAAAGATTACTGTCTTGGAAACCCTATGGGGCTGTTCTACTCTGTCCTACAGGGTCACTATGAGCTAGAATTGATTCGACAGCAACAGGTTTGGTTTGGGACTCAATTCTTAATGTTCCATTTTTCTGGAATCACACATTCTATGCTCCTGGAATAAATCAATTCTTAGGGTAAAAAAGGAGCACACGAGAGAGAGAGACAGTAAGAGAGAGAGAAAGGAGATAAAGAATTCAGAATGAGGTTGACAAAGACGAGTGTCCTGTGTGGGTGCTGTGATTCTGTTCTGTTTCCTGATTTATTACTTTTATTACTAGATTGGGATCTACCACTAATCTTTGTGCATAGCTGGGATTCAATAAGAGTTGATGTTACTCAACTCAAAGCTTTGTTTAGGTCTTTTCTCAAATGTCTCTTCTTCTAGTGCAGTGCATGACACATGCTTGACATTCTATAAATGTCTGTTGAATAAACACACATTTGAGATATGTATTCTGTTCGGGTCCCTAATCTAAGTTTTACTTGCATATAATTTATGAAGAAAGATTTCTTAAGCAACTCAGTCATTTATAGTGGTGGGCAGTAAGGCTGTTGATACTATTTAAGAGAGAAGTTTCCACTAGTATGTGCTGTAATTGAACTCAGCACTTCTCCAACACAGCATTAAAACTCGTAATGAAAAAATTTCTTCTTTTATTCTATTCAGTATCTGCCTTGGCTCAATCTTGTAAGTCAAGTTTATATATTCCTGCTAGACTGTAAGCTTCATTAGGGCAGGTTCCAAGTCTGTCTTGCTCACTTATTGTGAAACGAGCAAATGCACTAATTAAGTATACGCTAATTTCAAGTTTTTAGCAGCCTTCTGTGGCATGCCAGTAATGAGCTAATTACAGTTATATCACCTCTTCAGCAAAGCAGGTCTAGTAGGACCAGTGCTTGCCAAAGGTCATAAACAGTTAATTGCTAAATGTCCTTGAAACTAATAACTATCAATAAAAACTAAATATCTTAATGCTACTTTACAGTTTTCAGATTTACTTCAATTAAGGCCCTTAACTGTCCTGAGCCAGAAGTACATGACTCTTACTCCCATTTCACCCCTGAGGATACCTAGACTCAAGAGAGAGCAGCTGGCTTGTCCAGGTGGGGCTGATCAAGTACAACCAGAGGTGGCAAAGCTGGAACACAACTAAGCTCTTTAAACTTCAAATTCTACAACAATGTCAATGAATCAAGTTTTCCCTACTTCCCTCTCCCCACAAAGATTCTATAAACCAAAATCGTTTTCTTACTAATTCTTCCTGGTCTTCTTCCAGTTGATTTAGAGCAGAGGTTCTCAACCAGGGGTGATTTTGTTCTCTGGGGGCACATTTGGCAAACCTGAGATATCTCTGGGGGTGCTAGTGGTATCTATTGCATAGAGGCCAGGGATGGTGCTAAAACCAAAACCAAACCCATTGCTGTCGAATTGATTCCGACTCATAGTCACCCTATAGAACAGAGTAGAACTTCCCCATCGGTTTCCAAGTCTATAATCTTTACCGGAGCAGACTGTCATACCTTTCTCCCATGGAGTGGCTGGTGAGTTCGAACCTCTGACCTTTCAGTTAGCAGCCGAGTGCTTAACCACTGCACCACCAGTGTTCCATGAATGCTGCTAAACATCCTAAAATGCACAAGATAGCCCCTTGTGATAAAGACTAAGAACTCAGAGTGTCAGTTGAGTCACAGCTGAGAACCCTGACTCTGATAAATGAGGACTCGCTGTGCATCATGGTTGTTGGATCTGGGACTTTTTCACCTGACAGGAGGATATCACGGGACTTCGCTCACCTCCTGTGGTCTGGATTCTCAGTTGCTCTTCATTACTCAGAGAAGTCACAGATTCAAGCTCTAGCTTCAGCTGTGGGTTCGTATGTTTTAACCCAATGCAAAATACCTCCATTTTGCAGACAGTCCTATCTGTATCAGGTATTAGGGCGGCTGTCACCAAACTCTGGATTACTAGGGTAGGACAGAGGGAGAAGGAGAGGAATAGGAAGAAGAAGAAAGAGAGGGAGAGAAAGAATTTTTATATGAAAAGGAGTGAGTCACATAAAAAAGAAAGAAAAAGAGAATGCAATACAATGTGGATTTGGAAGCCAAGGATTCTAATTCTAGTCCCACACGTTACTGAAAGTAGTGTCACCATGGGAGAATTCTTCAGTTTTTCTGAACCTTAGTTTCTCCATTTGTGAAGGGAAAATAATTACCTATGCCTAATAGGATTCATTGAACATTTGCATAAAATAATATGAATATGAATATGGTATCAACTTGAAGTAGTGATAATAAAAAAATTAATAAATGTTACCATTGAGTTGATTCCAACTCATAGCAACCTTATAGGACACGGTAGAACTGCCCCAAAGTATTTCCAAGGCTGTTATCTTTATGGAAGCAGACTGCCACATCTTTCTCCCACACAGCAGCTGGTGGGTTCAAACCACCAACCTTTTGGTTAGCAGCCGAGCAGTTCATCACTGCACCACCAAGGCTCCTTAGTGACAATAAAAAACAAAAACAAATCTTTTACCATCGAGTCAATTTCAACTCATAGTGACCCTATAGGACAGAGTAGAACTGCCCCTTCAGGTTTCCAAGGAGCAACTGGTAGATTCAAACTGCTGACCTTTTGGTTAGCAGCCATAGCTTGCTGTAGCTTTTAACTACCAATAGTACCTAATATTTAATCAATTGCTGTTGTGTGGATTCTGACTCATGACGACCCCATGTGTGTCAGAATAGAACTGTGCTCCTTAGGGTTTTAAGTGGCTGATTTTTGAAATTATTTCACCAGTCCTTTCATCTGAGCTGACTCTAGGTGGACTGGAACCTCCAACTTTTCACTTAGCAGCCGAGTGTTTTTGCACCACCTAATATTTACTGAGCACCTATTATGTGTTGTGTTCTTCTTGTTAGGTGTCATCAAGTCAGTTACGACTCACAGCGACCCTATAGGACAGAATAGAACTGCCTCATCGGGCTTCCAAGGAGTGGGTGGTGGATTCAAACTGCCCACCTTTTGGTTAACAGCTGAGCTCTTAACCACTGTGCCAGTTAACTGAGGCTTAGGAAGGTCAAATAACTTGCTCAAGATCAGCTCGCTAGGAAAGGCCAACGTTGGGTTCAAAATTCATGTCTGCTTACTTGGGATCCCACAATCTCAGCTCCTATTTATACTGAATGTTTCATAGAAGATGTTCAGTAAATCTTGGATTTGATAAATTGTAAAGTCAGAAGGCGATGAGGCCAGGAAATGGTCAGGAAGTGGAATGTGTGAAGGGTTAAGGCAAGCAGGTCAAGGGGAGTTGCTCAGACATGCAAGGACACAGGGACTGTTATTATGTGGGGCTGGCTGCAGTGTCTGGTACTTGGGAAGGTGACCTGCTTGCATAAAGGAAGTATATAGAGCCAGAAACTTTCAAAAGGACTTGCTTGAACGTCCTAGTGGATTAAATATCCCCTGCCATAAAGGTCCACAGCAGTGAGAAAGTACAATGCTGTGTACTGTTTAAATGCTAAATCAGTCCTTCTCTGTGAAGCATTTTGTGTGACCAGCTCTTTCCAGGACATCCAAGGTTACCCCTCAAGCTTGCCCATAGTACCACCGAGTCTCTCTCATCTTCAGAGAGTTCTCTCCAAGTTGGGCACCCAGGTCTCCGGTTAATTAACCATCTAAGGGAAGGTACTTCTAATAGGGCAACACATTGTCTTTGAACCACAAGACCATTGTTCCCTACCCACCAGGTACAGCTGACCTAGAAATAGACCATATTGTACTAAGACTGCGACTATTTATTAAGCAACCTATTTTCTGCTCCAGGTCAGCCAACAATGGATGAAATGGCACAGAAACTGGGTGATGTCTGTATCTAGAAGGTAGTTAAGTCATCAGTGCCACTATTATGACAAAAAAAAAGAGACAGCTGCATGAAATTGATGGAATTCAAGGGCAGAGGCAGTCACACACTGAGCAGGGAATGAGTGGTAATACCACTGTCCTGTTTACTGAATCCTAATGAGGCCATCTGTCTTGACTCTTCTCCTGGACGCCAGCCTGTGCTCTGTTGCTCATCTCATGGTTAGTGCTCAATAATTGGCAACTCTTAAAAAGTTGCAAGGGACGTTGATAGTTCAGTGGTACAATTCCTGCCTCCCATGCAGGAGACCCAGGTTTGATTCCTGGCCAGTATACCTCATGTCCAGCCACCACCCATTTGTGAGTGGAGGCTGTGTGTTGCTATGATGATGAACAGGTTGCAATGGAGCTTCCAGACTAAGATAAACTAGGAAGAAAGACCTAGTGATATACTTTAGAAAATCAACCAGTGAAATCCCCATGGATCACAATGGTCTGATCCCATGGTGCCTGGATTCACCACAAATTGGGTGCTGATTTTACAGCAGCTAACAACAACATAAAGTTGTAAACCTTGTTTGTATGGAAGTATAAGCTAGGGACACTTTCAGTTCTTCTGGAACCACCTCACTAATTCCCAACCTCTTCTGTTGGTCCCAGTCTATTTCTTGGCTCTATGTTTCATTGTTCCTTGATGACCTCACTTCTATATTCTTGGACTGGGCATTTACACCTGATGACATGCCCCCTCCCAACTTTTAGTTATCTCTTGTGGTCTCTGACTTGGATTATTCTCTACCTCCATCCCTCACACACTACCTACCACCTTGCTTCTCCCCGTAATGGATTATCCTTGGGATACAATTCCTTGCCAGGCAGGAGTTAAGGTACCTGCAACAGCTAATAGAGATTTTTACAATTGTGACTTTAGTAATCACAAAGGTACATTCAATATTTTTAACAGTGCCCTGAGTAGAAGTCAATCGTATCTTCTTATATTTTGTTGTTTTGTTAGCTTCCATCGAGTTGCCCCTGTCTCACAGTGACCTCATGCACGACAGGATTAGACCATTATGAGCCATAATGTTTTCAGTGGTTGATTTTCAGAAGTAGATTGTCAGGACTTTCTTCCTAGTCAGTTTGGAAGCTCTGATGAAACCCGTTCAGCATCACAGCAACATACATACCTCCAGTGAGAGACAGGTGATGGCCGCACATGATGTGCATTGGCTGAGAATCAAACCCAGATCTCCCACATGGAAGATGAGAATTCTGCTAGGGATGAGCTGGAGTATTTATATATCAACTCCTTTGTTCATTTATACACTGACTCCTTAGTCTGATGGACATTACTTTTCAGATATATCCTCTTGCCCTACCGGCAGCAAAACAAGCTTTAATGGGTAGAGGAAACTCTTAGCAAAGAAATGCAAATTGGAAGCTGGGCTGGTGTGCATTGAACTGGTAGAGGCAAGAGAATATAAACAGGGGACAATCTACCACAATCCTCAATATAAATTATTGGGAGAAAAGAAAGATCCAACTTTTATTGAAATCCTGATATAAAACAGACCTGTGCCAGGTGCTTTATATACTATCTCATGCAGTTTAATCTTCACAATAACTCTCAGAAGGTGTTATCAATATTCCCATTTTCAGTCCACTGTCACAATCACACAGCTAGGAAGGGACAGCTCTCATATTCATCCGAAGGGGCTCAAACCCCCTGTTCTTTCCAATTTCCAGGCATGTCTGCAAGAATTCAAGCACCTGTTTTTCTCGAATTTTTATAGAAATTGTTTTCCAACTAACAGATTGAGAAGGAACTGAGGAAATCTAAACAAAGAGGAAAGATCAGATAGACAGTGATGTTTGCAGTTGGGAGAAGCCTCTGATTATGGCATTCTGAGGACCGCCTCATCTCTCCATTAATGACCTGAAAAGGGGAGGAAATGGCCCTTATAATGAAATCTATGGATGGCATGGAATCAGGTGATGATGTTATAAACACCAGTCAGGACAAAGGCGCCAGGCTGTGTGAACACCCAGTGTGTGGAGAGAAACAGAAGCAGCTTATTTCTACACCACAGCCCCATTGAAACCACTAAAAGAAGAAAAAGAAAGGTTTTTTTTTTTTTTTTTTTTTTTTGGAAGGGGAGGGAGGGGAACAGGACAAGGAGCTGCAATACGACTGTTATCTCAACCCTGGAGCAAATTAAGCAAAAGCAGTGGAGCAGAGGAGGCTGAAAGACTGAAGCAGAAATGTTTTTGACAGGAGCTTCAGAGTTATGCCTTGTCAAAAAATGCCAGAGCTATTTCCAGCGCAGGATAATTGTGGTGACATTTGACCAATGAGGAGGGAAGTGATGGATCCTTCCTTCACCGAGGCTGAGAGACCACGCCCTGACTCAGGGATGTATCCCTTTAAACTGCAAGAGGAGCCCGGGTGGTTCAGTGGTTAAGAGCTCAGTGATTAAAGCTCGGCTGTTAATCAAAGGTCAGAGTTTGAATCCACCAGCCACTCCTTGGAAACCCTATGGGGCAGTTCTTCTCTGTTCTATAGGGTTGTTATGGATTCCATGGCAACAGGTTTAGTTTAAACTGAAAAGGAGGAGCCTGGTGGTGCAGTGGTTAAGCACTTGGCTGCTAATGGAAAGGTTGTCAGTTCAAACCCACAAGCCCCTCCACAGGAGAAAAGACCTGGCAATCTGCTCCAGTAAAGATTAAGCCTAGGAAACCCCATGGGACAATTCTACTCTGTCCTGTAGGGTCACTATAATTCAGAATTGACTCAATGTCAACAGGTTTGGTAAACTGCAAGACAGTGTGAGAACTAGCAAAAACTAAAGGTTCTAGGAAGAAATAGAGAGTGACTGACTGCATTGAATGCATAGAAGTGGTTAACACGCTTGGCTACTAACTGAAAAGTTGGAGGTTTGAGTCCACCCAGAGGTGCCTCAGAAGAAAGGCTTGATGATTTACTTCAAAAAAAAAAAACCTGTTGAAAACCCTACAGAGCACAGTTCTACTCTGAACACATATGAGTCCACATGAGTCAGGGTCACATTGACTCAGGGTCACCATCAGTCAGCGTTTACTGGATGGCAACTGGTACTGGTTCTTTATGCAGAGAGCTTACTCTAAGTATTAACTATCTGCACTTTCCAAGGAACTTTCACATAGTGTAGAGATCCCATGGAAACCTTAGAGAGAGAACTTGATCCTCTCTCTCTTCCTTTTATCTGAATGGGGTTGGATATGGGAGTGGGGGCAGAGATATTTATAGAGTTCAAGCAATTTGCCCAAGGTCATACAACAAAATGTTCTTTCTCCTGTCACAGAAGTCTGCTGTATCTATGCACTCTACTGCTTGTCTCTATGAGGGTGTTAAGCGAATTTAGTATTTTTTTTTCCATTTTAGATGTGAAGCATACAATCAAAAATAACAAAACATTGCACAATACCATATTACATTTACTAGATTAAATCAAGGCTGGTCTAGTTAAAATGTGGGTAAAGGCCTAGGAATCCCATCTGTCCCATTGCTCTTACCCCCAAAATTAAGACTTCTAAAGAAGTCTTTGATCTCCAGGAACAGTTTGGGAAAACTGTCTTTTAGTTGATTTCTAAATGTCCTGTTAGCTCTAAAATCTTATAGCTTAAACCTTCCCCCACCATTAAACATTGCACAAATATATTCCTTAGTTTGAACAGCAGAAAATCATTATAGAAAGCAATTCACTGGAGGAGTTGGAAACTCCATGCTTCCTTCTGGCTCATAAGCAGCAGTCCCAGGAGGAGTATGGCTGCTTATTCATGCTTATAATCACTCAGTGGTTAAAAATCTGCTTTATCACTCAGAGGGGTAATACATCTGAAAAAAATTTCAGGCACTGAAAGCATAAAAGTTAATTGGCAAAATGCAAGAGAAAGAGTTACTGGATCAAGTCTGCTTTCCTTTCAATCAAATCAGAGAATCTGAGCAATTGATAAAAAGAACTTGAAGTGCCCCTGAAAATTCAGCTTGGAAATGGAAGGAAGAAAGGAAGGGATGGAGGGAGGGAGGGGGAAGGGAGGGAGGAAGGAAGGAAGGGGCATTCTTTGAGCATATCTGGACTGTGTTCTAGCAGGATGGCCAACTTCCTCCCATGACCAACCTTAACTTTCTCAGTTTTCACACTTAAAATCCTACATCTGGGAGTGTGGGAACCCTCTCAGTCCTGTGTAAACTGGGATGGTTGGTAACCCTAATTTTAGGTCTCATACTACTTCCAATTAGGCCTATACCAGGAATAGGCAGAAAATATCTTGAAGAATGATGCTGGAAAGCTCCTAGGAATTCTGAGTCAAGAAACAGATGGATATTAGCCTGTGACAGGTTAGAATTCATTCCCGAGGGATGTGCTGGTGAAAGCCCACCTGACTTTCAGCTGAAGACTTAGACAAGGTCATACGGTGTAAGTTACAGATTAGGGACGAGAGCCAAGATTCTCAGTTCTCTTATTTCCAGCATATTTCCACTAGAATGTGGGCTGATTAATGCTTTAACCAGAACTGACATGAGGGCTAGCTTCTTGGCAAGATTCACATTACACCTAACTCCAATTAGTTCATTTATTGGTTGATATTCACTCAATGGCAAACTCCTATCCAGCCTTCAGACTTGGTTCAGATGTTGCTTGTTTTCTCTGAGCCCTCTCCTAAGCGTCTTCATATACATAATGAAAATATGGACTTGATAGTACAGCAGAGTTGATTTTTATTAAATTAACACTCATAATCACAAAATTGGTAATTTATTTTCATAATTTTTCAAAAGCTGACTTTATGCATTTATTTGCTTAACACTAGACAGATATTTTATATTTTAATTTTATTTTATATTTTATAATTTAATTATAACTTACTTAAAATTTTAATAACTTATGTAACTTAATTTAAAATTATAATATTTCTGCAAGAAGTTTTTCTAAGATACTTCTTTATTGAACAAAATGTATAATATAGAATTAAGACAAAAACAAATACTACATTTTTGGCAGAAATTACAAAAAAGGAACAAACATCAGTTCTAACAAATAATATAAAAGATTAAGAAAAGTCTCAAAACAGAACTTTTTGATGAGCACACATGAGAGCAACCAGAAGCCTATGTGATTCAATGATCTGGACTTTCTTCCATTGCTACGTTTCTCTCAATGCTTATGAACACTCATCTGGGTCAATATTCTAATGAGAGAGGATATCTAGATGTGTAATTGTTTCATCCGAGAAACTACAGGAAGGAAAGATTCATTATACAAAGTGTCTCCCCAACGTGACTCCAAGTGGTATCTCAGATTCCACCATTAGAGATTCACTGTGAACTTCTATCCAGACTTGTTCTCTAGGTCATGCACTCTAGCAGATTTCTGAGATTAATGAACAACTTCTGTCTCCCAGGAGCTCATAATATAGCCAAAAAGGTATTCACAGGCAGAGAGAAATAAAGTATGGGATTACAACGCAGCATCCACACTTGGGCTGTACATAGAGAAGTAGAGAATCCAGATGGTTCTTTCATATTCTACACTGTAAGAGTACATGGAATCATGAGTTCATGTGGCAGCATCATAATATGAAAGGGACATTGGCAACTTGGGGTTGTCAGTCAAGAGCAGTCAAGGAGATATTGTAGAAAATAAATAAATTTTGGAGTCAGAAATTGTGTTTTCCATAACCATATGATCCAGAGTGAATTGATTCATTTTTTTTTTTTTTTTTTTTACCTAGACATCTCATCTATAGAAGTCTGTGGGTGGTGCAAACAGTTAAACAGTTGACTACTAACTGACAAGTTGGCAGTTCAAACCCACCTAGAAGTGCCCTGGAAGAAAGGCCTAGCAATCTGCTTCCAAAAGGTCACAGCCATGAAAACCCTATAGAGCACAGGTCTACTCTGCAACACATGGAGTCTCTATAAGTTGAAGTCAACTTGATGGAAACTGGATTGGTTTTTATCTTCATCTATAAAGCCGGACCAATAATAATTACACCTCATAGGACTGTTAGAAAAATTCAATGAGATTTTGTGGCTGGCATATAATAACTGCTCAAAAAAATGCAGTAAAGTTACTACATAATTCTATTTAAATAATTTGATTTTGTAAAATGTGAGTAAAATTTGCAAGGTATGATATTGCCATGGTAAGTCTGGTGCAGAGGATGGGATCCAAGTGCCAACTACTTTATGTCTGAATTTGTATTATCACAGGATTCACTATTGTGAGGTTTCATTTCATTTGATAAATAGATGAAGGGTAATACATGGATTCAGATATATGACCAGGCTCTTGGATACAAGAGTGAATTTGTTTTTTCGGTTGTTGTTGTTCAGTCATATCCCAATATCACATCTTGTGTTACTCCACGTTAGTTCTTGAGAGGTACATTGCAAATTTTGTGTTTAGAAGTATGAAGCAAGGGAGCAGGGATGAGGGATATAAATAGTGAAACAGGGAAAGAGCAAGAGTGAATACAAGTATGCATTATTTATTATCCTGGTGACTGGTTACTCAATTTTTTGGGAATGTCTGAGCCATGTTTGAAATGTATCTCAGAACTATTGTTCCAGAAGCACAAAGGCAGAAGCATTTATCCCCTATTAAATATGGGTGGCCTCATATGCTCACTGCGTGTGTGTGAGCATGGGATAGTTTTCTGTGGGGGTCTCACTCTCCATCCTGAGCAGAGAAGCCCTCTGTGTGGGAAGTGAGAGACACAGCAGGACCCTGAAGTTAGATGCTATCAGATTGCAAGGTCATGAAATTGGAAAGATCCACAAGATCTCCTCAATGAAGCTGTGGCTGAAATGAGAGCTAAAGCCAAGAGAATTTGAAGTGGTGCACAAAAAGTCTTGAAAAGAGTCTACCTTTTCAACACGCTTTTGCTCCTTGTGAAGCCCACTTCCTCTCAGATCCATCTTAATTTCTGCGAAGACCAATACCAAGCCAAACTAGCTGCTATTGAATCAACTCTGACTCATGGCAACTCTGTGTTACAGAATAGAACTGAACTCCATAGGGTTTTCAATGGCTGATTTTTCAGAAGTAGATTGCCAGGTCTTTCTTCCAACCCACTCTGGGTGGACTCAAACCTCCAGCTTTTTGGTTAGTAGCCAGGCATATTAAGGGTTTGCACCACCCACGGACACCTTGAAGACCAGTGAAAAAGAATGAAATAAAATACAGTCTCTGCTGCTTTACTTTAGGCCAGAGTTGCTTTCCGTCACCTCCTCCTCCACCACCCTCTAAGTTCATTCGTCTTTGGATTGCAGTCCAGATTTGAGTTGCTCATCTGATGGGGAGACATAGATTTTTATACCCAAAGGTCAGAGACTTTAGCTGCCTTGCCTTTGTCAGGCTGTGGTTACTGTCGTTGCCTGTTTGCAATTGGGCACAGAAACTCCAAGTGGTATCTCAATGTTTTAGGTTGGTTTCCCAAGAAACAGATTCTTAGATGTAGAAATGTCTGCAAGAAGTTTATTGGGGAGTGTTCTCAGGATTAATACCTGAGGGAGAGTGAAGAAAATATGACTGGGCAAAGAGAGGAGTTGACCTGTGAGTCACAACAAAGGCCCATTTGATTCCACAGAGAGATCTGGAGCTGGGATGGCCCCTCTGAGTTGTCCTACGTTGAGACAAAGGGGCCAAGCCTTTATTCCCCCCTCCATCTATCTGCTGTTGCAACATTTCTGGCAGCTGAAGGGATTGGATATTTCTGGATGACGAACTCTTTGGTAAGACCCATGGATCCCATGGTCCCTCACCTTAGGTCATACTTTTTTACTATGAAATAAATACCTTGTTCTAAAGATATTGTGCAGGACAACATGCCAATAGAGCAGGTGCTCTGTATGCCCTTGGATGGTGTTGCTGACAGTTGCAATGTGGGCTGGGGTGGCAAAACTAGAAGTATCAGTTCTAATAAGGATGATTCATTAACTCCATTCACTAGGACAGATGACGTCTGATGTAAATAACTTTCTTTTACGTGATTGGTCAGTTTCCTTGAAGGAAGATGTCATATTGAGGGCCCAGGTCAGTCTCTGCTGTTACTAGGCTGGACATTTGGCAGATAAAGTAGTTTCATCAGACATGGGGAAAGGTAGACCTTCCCCTGTAGAATGTTCTACCATGCATCTTTCTTTGATATACTTTAGGTCTTTGTGCAAATGCCATCTTCTCATGAGATCTTAGCAGACCACTTTATTTAAAATTATAACTCTGTCCCCACTTCCAAGCTTTTAAGCTCCCTGTTCTGGGTTTTAGTTTTCTTTTATAGCACTTTTTATATCTATCTCTAGCGTTGTTGTTGTTAGTTGTCATTGACTCAATTCTAACTCATGACTACCCCATGTGTTGGAGAGTAGAACTTCTCCATAGGGTTTTCAGGGCTGTGACCTCTCAGAAGAAAATCACCAGACCTGTCTTCTAAGGTGCCTCTGGGTGGATTTGAACTTCCAGCCTTTTGTCTAGTAGTTGAAAGCTTAACCATTTCTGCTACACAGGGATTCTATCTAGATTTATTATGTCTGCACATATATTCATGCATTTCTCTACTGTCCGTAACCCCACAACAAAATGGAAACTCCTTAAGTGTTGAGATTTTCTTTGTTCTGTTAGCTGTCTAGTAAATAATAATTGAGCAATGTTGTTGTTGTTAGGTACTGTCGAGTCAGTTCTGACTCATAGTGACCCTATATACAACAGAACAAAACACTGCCCGGTCCTGTGTCATCCTCACAATCATTGCTATGTTTGAGCCCATTGTTGCAGCCATTGTGTCTGTCCATCTAGTTGAGGGTCTTCTTCTTTTTGGCTGATCTTCTACTTTACCCTACATGATATGCTTCTCTAGGAACTGATCCCTCCTGATAACATGTCCAAAGTACATTGTGAGATAAAGTCTCACCATGTTTGCTTCTAAGGAACATTCTGGCTGTACTTCTTTCAAGACAGATTTGTTCATTCTTCTGGAAGTCCATGATATACTTAATATTCTTCACCAACATCATAATTTAAAGGCATGAATTCTTTGATCAATAAATATTATTAAATGGAAAATGACATAAAAGATGAAATGTTGGTATAAAATGGCATTTAAAATTTAGCGTCCAGCAAAAAAAAAGGAACATGTGCAAAACAAAAGAAGTGTGTTTTGAAATTAAACAAGAGAAAACACACTTTAAAAGGTGTAGAAGAATAAATGCAATATGTAGAGAAGAAAATGTACTCATAATATGGTGTTTAGGCTTGAGAGGACCTCACAGACTGCTATGGACTAGCAAAGTGAGGCGAAAAGCCAGGAGAAATGATGAGCAATGTGGAGGACTATAAAAATGGTGAGGCAGAGGCGTCTGACCTCCTTATCTAACTTCACATGGGGAAAGAAGAATCAAGATCAGCATCAGCAGCCCAAGGCTGATTCCTGTCAAGCTGTCAAACATTCCTCCCCCTCCAACCTTTTTACCAATTCTGACACCAGCTGTTCTTCTCACAGCACTCTCTACTTCTTTGCTGGGTTCCATATTTCATTGTAATGGCCACACAGAATTTATAGACAATGCACATGATTATGGAGTTTATTACGGAAGTAACAGATTGAAATTCAGGATCAGGAAAGATAGGATACAATTCTTTGGTCAGGACAACCTTTTCTCAGCCATGCCCTCAGGCAGTCCTCTCACTGGCCCTCAGCCTCTCAGCCTCTTGGCCTCTTGGGCCCTCAGCCTCTCAGACCTTGGCCCTTTCGCCCTCAGTTTCTCGTCCCCTCGGGCCTCTTGGGCCAACCTGGCCTCTGCTCTGCTTGGGCAACTGTTACAAATCTCTTTAGCTCCACTGATAAGGGCCCAGAGGCACACTACTCAACTAGTAAGCCTGTGCCTGAAGAGGCTCAGCTCTCTAGCTCTGTAAGTCTGTAAGCCTAGCTCCTCCGACAAGTGCCCAGAGGCATACCATGCCAGCACCAAGCCTCCTACCTAAAGACACTTAGCAATCTTGCTCTGTGGGTTAGGATGCCCGCCACTTTGTCTCCTGACAGTCTCCTGGTTCTTTTCTGTGCTTACCACTGTTTCTTGCCCTCTTACCTCATCTCCAGTTTTACAGCTATCTGTCTCCTGAGACTAGGAGCTTCTAAGCTCAGGGACCCCATGTCCAAAGACACGTTCCACTCCTTCCTTTTCTTTTTTGATGGTAGTCAGGTCCCCTCATGCCCCAGGATTTGTTCTCTTTTAAGCCTAGAGGGTTAACAAAGCTGACCAATCTCTCGTTAGAGTTCCATGCACCTTACCGGCATTGTTAGAAAACTGTCCAGTCCCCTTAGAGGCCCACAAACACCTTATTGAATAGCCCCACACAATCATTTGGTAGACATTAAGAGACCATGGCTAGAAAGGGCTTATAAAAGTGACCCATTGCACCACAAGGACAGGCAGTGAAGGATGCACATTCACATAAATTTTTTCCTGGGAATAAAAAGTCCCTGCACTTCAAGCTCAAGGTGGGGAGTGGAGAGTGATTGTTAAAGGTCTGTATTAACAAGTAACCATCAGTACCCATCTTAAGTCACCAAAATCCATCTCAAATTCATCCCATTCAGTCAGTGATGATGCTCTTCCATAACCACACTTGTGAAAGCCGCCAAGTGGTGGGAATCCCATGCTTCTAAGAGCCAACCAAGCAGCAACATCCATGCTCTAATAACTAGATTCCACAGCTAAAAGATCAATCCTCAACACTCCCACTTTTTAGAGTCCTCTAATCTTTTTTTTATATTTTATATTTTATTGTACTTCAGGTGAAGGCTTACAGAACAAATAGTTTCTCATGAAACAGTAGTA
>NW_004444086.1:5621975-5623129 GCF_000243295.1 Trichechus manatus latirostris
AGTTGAAGAGGAGTTACTGGGATGGCTTCTTTGTAGCACTTACTACAGCCACCAAGGCGGGTTGGTAATCACTGCAGGGCAGGTTCCAGTAGGTTGTGCCTGTACTGCTTGGTGGTGTGATGTCAAGCACACAGTGCAGGTAGGCAGGATGCAGGGGGAGATTGTTATCTGTGGAGCTAAGATGGATATGGGAGAGAGGAGGAGGAGCAGGAGCCAAAAACATACAAAGAAACAAAAAAGAATGCTAGGAGAGCTTGCCGTTGGAGTGGAGAGATGAGAGACTATGAAACGGAGAAAAACAGAAAGAGGAAGAGGAAGAAACGAAAAGAATGAATAAATAAAAATCAGATAGGTTAAAGAACCACAAAGTTCCCAGAGATCCCATTGGTGCAGCTATGAGGTCTGGGGAAGTCACTCTCAGGTGTTGCAGTACAGCCTGGCTAGAAGGCATAGAGGTATACAATGCCTGGTATTCAGGGATCAGAAAGAGAAGGAAGATATAGAGAAACGAGAAACTGAGCAATGAAGGAAGACAAAAAGGGAAAAGCAGCGAAAAGAAAACAAAACAAATAAAAAAAGAACAAGAAAACCCCCCCCCAAAAAACAGAAAGAAAAAAAAAAAAACAACCAAAAAAGAAATGCTCTCAGGGATCCCTCTGCACATCTGTGGAAGCTGAAGGGGAGTTCCTTGCCACGCAGCTCCGCGTGGCCAGAAAGGGCTCCCAACTCAAGAAAAGGAAAAGAAAACAAACAAACAATTCAAAACAAACAAATGAACAAATGAACAAAAGCCCCGGGATCCCACCAGCATGGTAGCCCAGACCGGGAAACAGCTCCACACTCAAATGGAGCTCCACAGCCCCTCAGGAAGAAGCAAAGGTGGCGCACGGAGCCAGGCACTTGAGTGAAGGGAGGGGAAGGTGGCGAGAGGCAAGTGAGAAATCAAAAGAAGCAGAAAAAAAAAGCAACACCAGCAGCCAACAAATGGCACCCAAACAGCTGCCCGCTTGGGTGTGTGGAATCCAAGCAGCCGGCTCTTCCCGTTCAAGAGACTGTGGCCGTGGGAAGCAGAGGAACAAACGAACAAAAGGCCCGGGATCCCACCAGCGTGGTAGCCCAGACTGGGAAGTAGCTTCAGACTCGAATGGAGCTCC
>NW_004444086.1:5623806-5657034 GCF_000243295.1 Trichechus manatus latirostris
TGGATCCACCCTGCATTAGATGGTAGGGGACCTCGGCATGAATCTCTCCTCGCTCTCCATTCTCTGTCAGTTTTCTCACTCCAGTTGGTGCTTGGCTGAGTTCTTTATCTCTTCATTTGATGTTTTAGGGTTTCAGGATTGTTGTATTGTCTGTTTGGCTTAGTTTTTTGTATCTTTGCTGTGGAGGGACGGCGTGGTACTTCTGCCTACAGCGCCATTTTGCCCGAACTCCTAGAGTCCTCTAATCTTTAATTGCATGTTTCCAAAAACCCTATATAAGGTCCAAGGCCCACTTTGTTTAGAGCTGTACTTTACAAGTACTATTCTTCCTTGCTTAGCAAGTCATACCTTCAGCCTATGTTTCTGATATGAGAGGTGGCATCTTTAACTGTATCCCTAACAAGTATCCCAAGAAAAATGGAACAGAATCAATTGTCAAAGAAAAAGCAGAAGAAAAATTCCCAGAGCTAAAGAGAGAACTGAATATGCAGATTAGAAATTTACATAGTACCTGGAAATAAATATTTAAAAGATCCAAATCTGGAGAAAGTCTTGAACTTCAACTCAAAAGAAAACATCCAGAAAAAAATAAGACAATAATAAATGTTACTTGCAATAATAAAATAAAAATAAAAGATAAATCTAATCAGCTTCATATTTCTCTAAAAAAAGAGACTAAAAATATTGGAAAACTATTTGATTTCCAGGAATAGTTATGTTACCTATGACATCATTTCTTAGTCATCATTTGTATATGTGAAATTAAGAAAAAAAGAAAGATTTACAAGAGATAACAGCTTAGAAGCTATACCATCTTTCCTGTGGAGGAGAACTACCTACTCAAAGAATACCTAACAATACTATAAAACCAAAACCCATTGCCATCGAGACAACTCTGACACACAGTGACTCTGTCTATAGAGTAATTAAAACAAAAGACAGTGACAATGGGAACTATATATGAAGGTATGGGATAAACATTAAAATTGTTTAATCAGAGCCTGCTGCATTGCTCAACCCCAGGGAAGCCAGTCATAAAAGATGATGTACATAGGTAATGGCACCCGAAGAAGTTATGCAATGTGACATTTCTATTATAATCACATCCTAATAATTTTTATATAGACAGTTACAGAACAACTGTAAATTTCATTTATTCCAGGAACAGGTAACAAACCAAAAAACCAAAACCATTACTGCCGAGTCCATTCTGACTCATAGTGACCCTACGAGAAGAGTGGAACTGTCCCATAGGGTTTCCCAGGCCGTACATTTTATGGAAGCAGACTGCCACATCATTCTCCCAAGGAGCAGCTGGTGGATTCAAACCGCCAACCTTTAGATTAGCAACTTAGTGCTATCCACTGCACTATCAGGGCTCCTTGTTATTGTTGTTAGGTGCCATCAAAATGGTTCTGACTCAAAGCAACCCTATGTACAACAAAAGGAAATACTGCCCAGTCCTGCAACATCCTTACAATCTTTGTTACGCTTTAGCCCATTGTTGAAGCCACAGTATCAATCCTTCTCATGGAGGCTCTTCCTCTTTTTCATTGATGCTCTACTTTACCAAGCATGATGTCCTTCTCCAGGGACTGATCCCTCCTGATAATATATCCAAAGTATGTGAGATGTAGTCTCACCATCCTTGCTTCTAAGGAGCATCCTGCTTGTACTTCTTCCAAGACAGATTTGTTCATTCTTTTGGCAGTCCATGGAATATTCAACCTTCTTCACCAACACCACAATTCAAAGGTATCAATTCTTCTTTGGTCTTCCGTATTCATTGTCCAGCTTTTGCATGCATATGAAAAGATTGAAAACACCATGATTTGGGTCAGGCTCACCTTAGTCTTGAAGGTGACATCTTTGCTTTTCAACACTTTAAAGAGGTCTTTTGCAGCAGATTTGCCCAATGCAATGCATCTTTTGATTACTTTTTTGTTGTTGTTGTTTTCTTTTTTTTTAATTGTTGTAGTTTAAGTGAAAGTTTACAACTCAAGTTAGTCTCTCATACAAAAATTTACACATGCATTGCTATCTAACCCTAATTGCTCTCCCTATATTGTGACAGCGCACTCCTCCTTTCCACCCCTGATACCTTATGTCCATTCAAACAGCTCCTAAGCCTCTCTGCCGCCTCATCCCATCTCTGGGCAGAAACTACCTGTTTAGTCTCACGTATCTACTTGAGCTAAGAAGCACACTCTTCATGAGTATCATTTTATGTCCCACAGTCCAGTCCGATCTTTGTCTGAAGAGTTGGCCTCGGGAATTGTTTTAGTTCTGCATTGACAGACAGTCCAGGGCCCATGGTTTCTGGGGTTCCTCCAGTCTCAGTCAGACCAGTAAGTCTGGTCTATTTGCTAGAATTTGAGTTCTGTACCCCACCTTTCTCCTGCTCCGTCAGGAACTCTTTGTGTACCCTGTCAGGGCAGTTGGTGGTGGTAGCCGGGCACCATCTACTACTTCTGATCTCAGGCTGATGCAGTCTCTTGTTTACGTGGCCCTGTCTGTCTCTTGGGCTAATACTTTCCTTATGTCTTTGGTGTTCTTCATTCTCCTTTTCTCCTGGTGGTTTGGACCAATCCAATTGATGCATCTTAGATGGCCGCTTGCTAGCTTTTCAGACCCCAGACGCCACTCACCAAAGTAGGATACAGAATGTTTTCTTAATAAACTTTGTTATGCCATTTGACCTAGATGTTCCCTGAAAGCATGGTCCCCAGATCTCCGCCACTGCTACTCTGTCCTTCTAAGTGTTTGATTGTATTCAGAAAACTTCTTAGCTTTGGTTTAGTCTAGTTGTGCTGACTTCCGCTGTAATGTGTGCTGTCCTTCCCTTCATCTAAGATAATTCTTGTCTACTATCTAGTTAGTGAATAACCCTCACCCAGCCTCCCCACCCTCGTGACAATCAAAGAATGTTTTCTTCTGTGTTTAAACCTTTCCTTGAGTTCTTATAATAGTGGTCTTATACAATATTTGTCCTTCTGTGACTGACTAAATTCACGCAGCATAATGCCCTCCAGAGTCCGCCATGTTATAACATGTTTCACGGATTCACTGTTGTTGGTTATCATTGTGTAGTATTCCATTGTGTGTATATACCATAATTTGTTTATCCATTTGTCCATTGATGGACACCTAGGTTGTTTCCATCTTTTTGCTATTGTGAACAGTGTTGCAATGAACATTGGTGTGCATATGTCTATTCATGTGATGGATCTTATTTCTCTAGGATATATTCCAAGTAGTGGGATTGCTGGATCATATGGTATTTCTATTTCTACATTTTTAAGGAATTGCCAAATCTATTTCCAAAGTGGTTGTACCATTTTACATTCCTACCGACAGTGTGTAAGTATTCCAGTCTCTCCACAATCTCTCCAGCTTTTATTATTTTGTATTTTTTGGACTAATGCTAGCCTTGTTGGGATGAGATGGTATCTTGTTGTAGTTTTGATCTGCATTTCTCTAATGGCTAATGATTCTGAGAATTTCTTCATGTGTCTGTTAGGTGCCTGATTGTCTTCCTTGGCAAAGTGCCTGTTTATATCCTTTGCCCATTTTTTAATTGGGTTATTCGTCTTTTTGTTTTTGCGGTTTTTCTGAGTCTGGTAGATTTTAGAGATTAGACGCTGATTGGATCTATTATAGCCAAAAATTTTTTGCCAGTCTGTAGGTTGCCTTTTGACTCTTTTGGTGACGTCTTTTGATGAGCATAAGTGTTTGATTTTTCGGAGCTCCCAGTAATCTAGTCTCTCTTCTGGTGCTTGTGGATTGTTACTTATAGTTCATATTCTGTTTATGCCATGTATTAGGGCTGCTAGCATTGTCCCTATTTTTTCTTCCATGATCTGTATCGTTTTTGATTTTATATTTAGGTCTTTGATCCGTTTTGAGTTAATTATTGTGCATGGTGTGAGGTATGGGTCTTGTCTCAATTTTTTTTTTTTTTTGGTGAAAATCAGCTTCACCATGTATTCTGTAACACTGTTTTATTACAAGTATGAGGCCATCAGTACTTCTACAGTGAACTCTAGGAAACCGAATTGTAAAAGGAAACATGTTAGGGATCATATACAACAAACACCCTTAAATTTTCTTACTGCCTTTATACAATCGGAATTCCTTATTAAGCAAACATTTTTGCATAAGCTGCCTTCTCTTTATCTTTCAGTGCCTTTATCTTTTGTTTGACTTTCAGCAGTTCTGCCTGGATAGCTTTATCTTCTGGCGCTATCTCCTGAGCTTTCTTAAGATCAGCCAATGCTTGACCGTATTCTTTTAATCCTTCCCATCCTTGAGCTCTGTGGTATAGTGCTTTGGTATTTGATGGATCTATTTCAAGAGCCTCCACACAGCTGTCAATCGTGCCCTGCCAATCTGACATCTTCAGTTTACAAGCAGCAATATTGAGAACACAGCTTAAAGCTGCAGGTTGTAGCTTGGAGCTATCTATTTTCTCAATAACCGCCTTTGAACCTTCCATATATCTTAAAACTTTTGCATATTTCTTTATGGTCATCTCCCAGTTCTGGGATTTAAAAGAAGTATTCCCAATGTTTTTTAAGTCTTCTGTTATCAATAAAATTTTATCGATATCTTTTAAATCTATATCTGCATCCTCAGGGAAATTTGGATGACTGTCGCCAGAGCCATCTTTTGGGAATATCCCCCAATCTTCCCCTTCTTTTAATTCTCCGCATTCTGCAATAATGCACAATTTGGCAGGGTTTTCACCTTTCACTTCTACATTTTCCAGTATCCTTGCCACACCCAGTCCTTTAATCACTTGGCCAAACACCACATGTTTCCCATCCAAATGAGCAGTTGGAACTGGTGTGATAAAGAACTGAGACCCATTTGTATTGGGTCCTGCATTTGCCATGCTCAATAAATCCTCCTGATCATGCTTATCATAGAAATTTTCATCTTCAAATTTTTCACCATAAATACTTTCTCCACCTGTCCCTTTCTGATTTTAGAAGTCTCCAGTCTGATTCATGAATTTCTTAATAATTCGATGGAAAGGGCATCCTTTGAAATGCAGAGGTTTCCCAGTTGTGGGTCCAATGCCTTTTTCTCCTGTACATAATGCACAAAAACTTTCCTCAGTTTTAAGTACAATATCTGCAAACAATTCTAAGACAATTCGACCAACTCACTCCCCTCCGATATCCACGTCAAAGAACACTCAGGGGTTGCTGGGGTTGGAGGGCTTGGTTTGGGGGGACGGGTGCAACATCTTGGCTTCCAGACCCTTTTGGAAGCAGGCTCAAGACACCTCGTGACTGCTGACAACTCAGGCCGCAGAGCTTTGTTTCAATCTTTTGCAGAAGGATATCTAGTTATGCCAGCACCATTTGTTAAAGAGACTGTCTTTTCCCCAGTTAACAGACTTTGGGACTTTGTCAAATATCAGCTTCTCATAGGTGGATGAAGTTATGTCTGGATTCTCAATTCTGTTCCATTGGTCTATGTATCTGTTGTTGTACCAGTACCGGGCTGTTTTGACTACCATGGCAGTATAATAGGTTCTAAAATCAGGTTGTGTGAGCCCTCCCACCTTGTTCTTCTTCTTGAGTAATGCTTTACTTATCCAGGACCTCTTCCCTTTCCATATGAAGTTGGTGATTTGCTTCTCCATCTCATTAAAGAATGCCGTTGGAATTTGGATCGGGATTGTATTGTATCTGTAGATCATTTTGGGTAGAATTGACATTTTCACAATGCTGAGTCTTCTATCCATGAGCAAGGTACGTTTTTCCACTTATGCAGGTCTTTTTGGTTTCTTGCAGTAGGGTCTTGTAGTTTTCATTGTATAGGTCTTTTATGTCTCTGGTTAGATTTATTCCTAAATATTTTATCTTCTTGGGGTCTATTGTAAACGGTATTGATTTGGTGATTTCCACCTTGAAGTTCCTTTTGTTGCTGTAAATGAATCCAGCTGATTGTTGTATGTTTATCTTGTATCCTGATACTTTGCTGAAATCTTCTATTAGTTCCAGTAGTTTTCTTGTGGGTTTTTCTGTGTATAAGATCATATCATCTGCAAATAGAGATATTTTACTTCTTCCCTACCCATTTGGATGCCCTTTATTTCTTTTTCTAGCCTAACTGCTCTAGCTAGGAAATCCAGCACAATGTTGAATAAGAGTGGTGATAAAGGACATTCTTGTCTGGTTCCTGTTCTCAAGGGTAATGCTTTCAAACTCTCACCATTTAGAATGATGTTGTCTGTTGGCTTTGTATAAATGTCCTTTATTATGTTGAAGAATCTCCCTTCTATTCCTATTTTGTCGAGAGTTTTTATCATGAATGGGTTTTGGACTTTGTCAAATGTTTTTTCTGCATCGATTGATAAGATTACATGGTTTTGTCTTTAGTTTTACTAAAGTGATGGATTACATCAATTGTTTTTCTAATGTTGTACCATCCCTGCATACCTGGTATAAAAATCAGAAGATCATCGTGAATTATTTTTTTTGATATGTTGCTGAATTCTATTGGCTAGGATTTTGTTGAGGATTTTTGTGTCAGTGTTCATGAGGGATATTTTCCTGTAATTTTCTTTTTCTGTGGTGTCTTTACCTGGTTTTGGTATCAGGGTTATGATGGCTTCATAGAATGAGTTTTGGAGTATTCCATCCTTTTCTATGCTCTGAAATACCTTTAGTACTAGTGGTGTTAACTCTTCTCTGAAAATTTGGTAGAATTCTCCAGTGAAGCCGTCTGGCTAGAGGTTTTTTTTTTGGTTGGGAGTTTTTTAATTACCTTTTCAATCTCTTCTTTTGATTATGGGTTTATTTAGTTGTTCTACCTCTGTTTGTGTTAGTTTAGGTAGGTAGTGAGTTTCTAGAAATTTGTCCATTTCCTCTAGGACTTCAGATTTGTTAGAGTATAATTTTTCATGGTATTCTCTTAGGATTCTTTTAATTTCTATTGGGTCTGTTGTGATATCACCCATCTCATGTCTCATATGGGTTATTTGCTTCCTCTCACGTTTTTCTTCTGTCAGTTTGGCCAATGATTTATCAATTTTGCTGATCTTTTCAAAGAACCAGCTTCTGGTCTTGTTAACTCTTTCAATTGTTTTTCTATTCTCTATTTCATTTAAATGTGCTCTAATTCTTATTATTTCCTTTCTTCTGGAGCCCGAGGGCTTCTTTTGCTGTTCTCTTTCTATTTGTTGGGGTTGTAGGGTTAATGTTTTGATTTTGGCCCTTTCTCCTTTTTGGATGTGTGCATTTATTGCTATAAACTGACCTGTGAGCACTGCTTTTGCTGTGTCGCAAAGGTTCTGGTAGGATGTGTTTTCATTCTCGTTTGATTCCATGAATTTCTTTATTCCATCCTTAACTTCTTCTATAACCCAGTAGGTGTTGAGCAAGATGTTGTTCAGTATCCATGTGTTTGGTTTTTTTTTCCTTGCTTTTTCTCTTATTGATTTCTACTTTTATGCCTTTATGGTCAGAAAAGATGCTTTGTAATATTTCGATGTTCTGGATTCTATTAAGGCTTGTTTTATGGCCTAATATGTGGTCTACTCTGGAGAATGTTCCATGCGTGTTGGAAAAGAAAGTACACTTGGCTGCTGTTGTGTGGAGTGTTCAGTATATGTCTATGAGAAGCATTTAGATCTTCTGTGTCTTTGTTGAGCCTCTTTCTGGATGTTCTGTCCTTCACTGAAACTGCTGTGTTGAAGTCTTCTACTAGTATTGTGGAGCTGTCTATCTCTCTTTTCAGTGCTGTTAGAGTTTGTTTTATGTATTTTGGAGCCCTGTCATTGGGTGCATAAATATTTATTATAGTTATGTTGCCCTGGTGTATTTCCCCTTTAATCATTACATAGTGTCCTTCCTTATCTTTTTGTGGTAGATTTTACTTTAAAGTCTATTTTGTCAGAGATTAATATTGCCACTCCCACTCTTTTTTGAGTATTGTTTGCTTGATATTTTTTTCCATTTTTTGTGTTTTAGTTTGTTTGTGTCTTTAAGTCTTAAGTGTGTCTCTTGTAGGCAGCATATAGACGAATACTGTTTTTTTATCCAATCCTCCACTCTCTGTCTCTTTATTGGTGCATTTAGTCCTTTTAAATTTAGCGTAATTATTGATAGTTATGTGTTTAGTGCTGTCATTTTGATGTCTTTTTGTGTGTGTTGTTCACAGTTCCTTTGTTTATTTAATTTTCTGTGCTGAGTCGTTTTCTTTATGTATTTTCTTTTCAACTTTTTCATTGTTGATTTTGTATTTGCTGAGTTTTTATATTTTTCTTGTTTTTTATTTTGATGTGTAAGATTTCTAGTTTCCTTTGTGGTTACCTTAACATCTACCCCTATTTTTCTAAGTTTATACCACTCTTTTATTTCTTTATATTGCCTTGACTTCCTCTCCATTTCAAAAATAATTGTCTACATTTTTTAGTCCCTCTTTTTTGTTTTATTATTGTCATCTTTTACATATTGACATCTCTGTTTCCCTATTTTAATTGTTGTATCTTAGATTTATTTTTGAGACTTCCCTATATGTGTTGATATCTGGTTGTTCTGTCCTGTGTTCTAGTCTTGGGTTGTTATCTGATGTTATTGATTTTCTCACCAGAGGATTCCCTTCAGTATTTCTTGTAATTTTGGTTTGTTTTTTATAAACTCCCTAAACTTCTGTTTATCTAGAAATGTCCTAATTTAGCTATCATATTTGAGAAAGAATTCTGCCGTATATATAGTTCTTGGCTGGCATTTTTTTTTTTTTTTCCTTCAAGGCTTTATATATGTCATCCCATTGCCTTCTTGCCTGCATGTTTTCTGCTGAGTAGTCCGAGCTTATTGTTATTGACTCTCTTTTGTAGCTGACTTTTGTTTATTCCTGGCCACTCTTAAAATTCTCTCTTTATCTTTGGTTTTGGCAAGTTTGAGTATAATATGTCTTGGTGACTTTCTCTTGGGAACTGCCTTATGTGGGGTTTGATGAGCACCTTGGATAGATATCGTCTCATCTTTCACGATATCAGGGAAGTTATCTGCCAACAAACTTTCAACAATTCTCTCTGTATTTTCTGTTACCTCCCCTGTTCTGGTACTCCAGTCACTGGTAGGTTATTCCTCTTGATAGAGTCCCACATAATTCTTAGGGTTTCTTCATTTTTTTCAGTCCCTTTATCTGAGTTTTCTTCAAATAAGTTGGTGTGAAGTGCTTTATCTTCAGTCTCACTAATTCTGACTTCTATTGCCTCACTTCTGCTCTTATGACTTTCTATTGAGTTGTCTAAATCTGAAATTTTATTGTTAATGTTCTGGATTTCTGATTGCTGTCTCTCTATGGATCTTGTAGCCTGTTAAATTTGTCATTATGCTCTTCTCTAATTATCTTAAGTTCCTCTATTGCATGTTCTGCAATAATTTCCTTCTTGATCTTTTGAAAAGTTCTGTGTATTAACCTTTTTATTCTGCCTCCAGTAATTCCAAGAAATTTTCCTCTTCTGGAAAATTTCTAGGTTTTTCATTTTGGGGGCTTGCTGAAGCCATCATGATCTGCCTCTTTATGCAGTTTGATATTGACTGTTGTCTCCGAGCCATCAATAAGTTATTATATTTATTTTGTTTGTTTACTGTGTCTTAGCTTCTTGTTTCATTTTATTTCAAAATGCCCAAATAGGCTGCTAGGGTGAGCTTGCCCAATCACTGATGCCCCTGAAGCTCCAATGTTCCCCCACCAGGTGGCCAGACCAGCTATTAAGTAAGTGAGCCCAGGAGTCCATCCACTCCTCCTGTACGGACTCAGCTTTGGTGTCCAGGTAGTAGGCCACCAAGTGTGTGGTGCAGGCTCTCACCTACAGTCCTAGACGTGCATGGGTGATTTGTGTAGGCACAGATATCTGGCTGCAGCAGGAGGACACACGCTGAGCAAGGCAGGGCACTGACAGCCGCCCCTGAGTGTCCAGGAGAAACACTTTCCCGTTCCCTAGAGCACGTAGGTAGTGAGTTTTGCAGCTGAACTATGAGCACCCAATGCTGTTGGCTCTAAGGACTGGGAGGCACCTCTTATTCTTGGTCCCCTGTCACAGGTGGCTAGATGTGGCATAGGTGGAGCCACCAGTCCTCAAGCCCCTAATGTAGGTAGGTGAAGACCCTGCTTAATGGGCAAGCAGTGTCAAATGTCACGAACCTGCCACTTCACAGCTGAAACACTTGAAGTAAGACTTCAGGTATATACCCTGTTTTACTGTGGTAACGAAGGCCTATGCTATTGAAATGGGCCCACAAAAGTCTGTGCAGGGGGAAAGGCACTCAAAGTCTGTAGATCCCTTATGCCTGTGCCTAGACAAAGGAGCTGTGCCTATCCTGATTTCCTGGCTTAGAGGAGCCAGCAGATTATTTTTTTCCCTCTGTTTATTAATTTGTTCCCTCTCCAAAGCTGGGATAATGGCTCAGGGCATGTAACGGGTCCTACTTCCAGCCCAAGGGACTTGGCAATCGCTGAAGTTGGTCCTAGACCCAGTGCGAGCAGGGAGCAGGGAGGTAAATGGGAGAGAAGTTTTTTCCTTAAGCGGTGTGTTTTTGATCCATGTGGTAGGCCAGACTCAAGTACTTACCTTTCGCCAATCAAAGGCTGCTTCTCACTTCTTCTGGATGGCTGAGTAGACTCTGTGCTGCTGGGTCTCTCCCGATGTTGAAAACACCTCCCGAGCACCACTTCTTGCCTATCTCATTGTTCACCTCCTAGCTGATCCGGGCTGAAGGAGTCCAGCTCCCACAGGGTCAGGTGTGGCAACTCCTCGCTACTTCCAAACCATCTCTCCCTCCTCCTGGCACTCAGTCCGATTCCTCAACTTTGCCTTTGATGTTCATGCTCCTAGATTGTTGTATATAATTGATTCACTTGTCTTTTCAGGTCTGTCTTGTAAGAGGGACCACTGGAAGTGTCCGGCTACTCTGCCATCTTGGCCCCATCGCTGCTTCTTTTGATTTCTTGACTGTTGCTTCCATGGTTGTTGATTGTGGATCCAAGTAAAATGACATCCTTGACAACTTCAATCTTTTCTTCACTTATCATTATATTGCTTATTGTTCCAGTTGTGAGGGTTTTTATTTTCTTTATGTTGAAGTGTGACAAATACTGAAAACTGTGGTCTTTGATCTTCATCAGTAAGTGCTTCAAGTCCTCTTCACTTGCAGCAAGCAAGGTGGAGTCATCTGCATAATGCAGGTTGTTAATGAGTCTTCCTCCAATCCTGATGCCCCATTCTTCTTCATATAGTCCAATTTCTCAGAATATTTGCTCAGCATACAGATTAAGTAACTACAGTGAAAGGATACAACCCTGACACACACCTTTCCTTACTTTAACCAATGCAGTATCCCCTTGTTCTGTTCAAACGACTGCTTCTTGATCTATGTACAGGCTCCTCATGAGCACAATTAAGTGGTCAGGAATTCCCATTCATTACAATGTTATCCATAGTTTGTTATGATCCACACAGTTGAATGCCTTTGCATAGTCAATAAAACACAGGTAAACATCTTTCTGGTATTCTCTGCTTTCAGCCAAGATCTATCTTGCATCTGCTATGATATCCCTAGTTCCACATCCTCTTCTGAATCCAGCTTGAATTTCTGACAGTTCCCTGTCGATATACTTCTGCAGCTGATTTTGAATGATCTTCAGCAAAATTTTACTTGTGTGTGATATTAATGATATTGTTCATTAATTTCTGCATTCAGTTGGATCACCTTTCTTGAGAATAAGAAAGGTGCAATACATAATCTAAAAATGGTAATAATATTTATAAAGAATATGAGTCTAAAATCTAAGACAAGTCTTCACCAATAAAGAAAAGAGAAAAAGGAGAGGAGTTTGGGAAAAGATGGAAATCACATCATTTTGGAGGTCAATAAAATCAATTTTTTTTGGGGGGGGGAGCAATTCCTTTTAAAAAATTAATTGAAAAAGATATTTTAAAACAACAGAATTTAAAAAATCATGAAGGAAAAAATTTGAAAATCAATAATTTCACCTGCCAACAGTTATTAATATTATGATTGTGTGTCTTTAAATCATTTAAGACCTGCCCATTGCACCGCCAGTGTATGTCAGTTTGTAGTACTGTGGAGGCTTGCATGTTGCTGTGATGCTGGAAGCTATGCTACTGGTATTCATTCAAACACCACCAGGGTCACCTATGGCTGACAGGTTTCAGCTGAGCTTTCACACTAAGATAGACTAGGAAGAAAGACCCAGCGGCTGGTTCTGAAAAGAATAAGCCAGTGAAAACCTTATAAATAGCATCAGAACATTGTCTGATACAGTGCCAGAAGGTGAGCCCCTCAGGTTGGAAAGCACTCAAAAGATGACCTGGGAAGAGCTGCCTCCTCAGAGTAGAGTTGATCTTAATGATGTGGATAGAGTCAAACTTTCAGAACCTTCATTTGCTGATGTGGCAGGACTCAAAATGAGAAGAAACAGCTGCAAACATCCATTAATAATCAGAACATAGAATGTGTGTGTTATGAATCTATGAAAACTGGAAATCATCAAAAATGAAGTGGAATGCATAAACATTGATATCCTAGGCATTAGTGAGCTGAAATGGACTGGTATTGGCCATTCTGAATCAGACAATTATATGGTCTACTGTGCCAAGAATGACAACTTGAATAGGAATGGAGTTGCACTCATCATCCAAAAAAAACATTTCAAGATTTACTGTGAAGTACAACGCTGTCAGTGATAGAATATTATCCATACGCCTACAAGGAAACCAGTTAACACGACTATTGTTCAAATTTATGCACCATCCGCTAAAGCCAAATATGAAGAAACTGAGGATTTTTACCAACTTCTACAGTCTGAAACTGATCAAACATGCAACCAGGATGCATTGATACTTACTGGTGATTGGAATATGAAAGTTGGAAACAGAAGATCAGTAGTTGGAAAATATGTCCTTGGTGATAGAAACGACACTGAAGGTCACATAATAGAATTTTTCAAGACTAACAACTTCTTCATTGAAAATACCTTTCTTCATAAACATAAATGGAGACTATACATGCGGACCTCACCAGATGTTATACACAGGAATCAAATTGACTACATCTGTGGAAAGAGGCAATGGAAAAGCTCAATATCATTAGTTATAACAAGGCCAGGGGCTGACTGTGGAACAGACTATCAATTGCTTATATGCAAGTTCAAGTTGAAACTGAAGGAAATTAGAACAAGTCCGCAAAAGCCAAAGTGCAACCTTGAGTATATAACACCTGAATTTAGAGACCATCTCAAGAATAGATTTGACACATTGAACACTAATGACAGAAGACTAGATGAGCTGTAGGATGACGTCAAGGACATCATACATGAAGAAAGCAAGAGGTCATTAAAAAGACAGGAAAAAAGAAAAGACCAAAATGAATGTCAGAAGAAACTCTGAAACTTGCTTTTGAATGTCAAGTAGCTAAAGCAAACAGAAGAAATGAAGTTAAAGAGCTGAACAGAAGATTTCAAAGGGTGGCTCAAGAAGGCATAGTAAAGTATTATAACAACATGTGCAAAGACCTGGAGTTAGAAAAACAAAACGGAGGAACACACTCGGCATTACTCAAGCTGAAAGAACTAAAAAAAAAATTCAGCCCTCGAGTTGGAATAGTGAAGGATTCTGTGGGCAAAATACCGGACACAGCAAGCATCAAAAGAAGATGGAAGAAACATACAGAGACACTGTACCAAAAAGAATTGGTCAACATTCAATCATTTCAAGAGATAGCATATGACCAAGAACTGATGGTACTGAAGGAAGAAGCCCAAGATGCACTGAAGCCATTGGCAAAAAACAAGGCTCCATGAATTGATGGGATACCAACTGAGATGTTTCAGCAAACAGACACAGCACTGGGAGTGTTCACTCGTCTGTGCCAAGAAATTTGGAAGACAGCTACCTGGCCAACTGCCTTGAAGAAATCCATATTCATGCCTGTTCCAAAGAAAGGTGATCCAACTGAATGCAGAAATTATCAAACAGTGTCATTAATATCACACACAAGTAAAATCTTGCTGAAGATCATTAAAAAACGGTTGTAGCAATACATCGACAGGGAACTGCCAAAAATTCAAGCCAGATTCAGAAAAGGACGAGGAACCAGGGATAGAATAGTTGATGTAAGATGGGTCTTGGCTGAAAACAGAGTACCAGAAAGATGTTAACCTGTGTTTTATTGATTATGCAAAGGCATTCAACTGTGTGGATCATAACAAATTATGGATAACATTGTAATGAATGGGAATTCCTGACCACTTAATTGTGCTCATGAGGAGCCTGTACATAGATCAAGAAGCAGTCGTTTGAACAGAACAAGGGGATACTGCATTGGTTAAAGTAAGGAAAGGTGTGTGTCAGGGTTGTATCCTTTCACTGTAGTTACTTAATCTGTATGCTGAGCAAATATTCTGAGAAATTGGACTATATGAAGAAGAATGGGGCATCAGGATTGGAGGAAGACTCATTAACAACCTGCATTATGCAGATGACTCCACCTTGCTTGCTGCAAGTGAAGAGGACTTGAAGCACTTACTGATGAAGATCAAAGACTACAGCCTTCAGTGTGGGTTACACTTCAACATAAAGAAAACAGAAATCCTCACAACTAGACCAATAAGCAACATCATGTTACATGAAGAAAAGACTGAAATTGTCAGGGATTTCGTTTTACTTGGATTCACAATCAGCATTCATGGAAGCAGCAGTCAAGAAATCAAATGATGCATTGTGTTGGGCAAATGTGCTGCAACAGACCTCTTTAAAGTGTTAAAAAGCAAAGACGTCACTTTAAGCACTAAAGTGTTCCTGACCCAAACCATGGTGTTTTCAATTGTCTCATGTGCATGCAAAAGCTGAACAATAAATAAGAAAGACAGAAGAACAATTGACACCTTTGACTGTGGTGTTGGTGAAGAATATTGAATATACCATGGACTGCCAAAAGAACAAACAAATCTATCTTGGAAGAAGTACAGCCAGAATGCTCCTTAGAAGCAAGGATATAGAGTCTTCGTCTCACATACTTTGAACATGTTATCAGGAAGGCTCAGTCCTTGTAGAAGGGCATCATGCTTGGTAAAGTGGAGTGTCAGCAAAAAGCGGGAAGACCTTCAAGGAGATGAATTGACACAGTGGCTGCAACAATGGGCTCAAGCATGACAATAATCATGAGGATGACGCAGGACCGGGCAGTGTTTCACTCTGTTGTATATAGTGTCACTATGAGTCAGAACTGTTCTTATGGCACCTAACAACAACAACAACACTGCATTCTTGTTAAGATCTGAGTGTCTGAAGAGGTCCTTCAAGGTCCCTCAAGACCTGGCCCCAGTCTTCCTCTACAGCTTCCTCTGAGATCCTGCTGTGCATTTTACTTAAGCCTCGGGAACCTTAAGTAGCTTGATTCTCCCGGTCTTATTCAACTTATCTCCTCTTACTATGCTTATGTTCTTCTTTGTATCTCTGCTATGCTTTCTTCCCTCCTTTCTTCATCTCTCTCCTTACTTCTGCCATTCTTTCAGATTCCTCTCTGAAATGTCCTGTTTAGAGATTTCCAGCTACCCTCAGGCTGGACACGTTTCCCCTCAACTTGCACCTGTGTCTATGATTGCTCTTAGCACATTGGGTGGTAATTAGCTGTTGATGATTTATGAGTTTTCTGAGAGGAAAGATTTTGTTTTGTTTATCTTGCTGACCCCAGTGCTTATCACAGTTCCAGATGGCAAATATTTACTGCACAATAAATAAACTTCCAAGAGAAGCTCTGTCTCTCTGGGCAGCCAGCTGACTTATTGTAACTATTGTTATTGCTACCATTTTTCTAGGACGCTGAAGGGTCTGGCATCTCTATCATCTCAAGCTTAGTTGAAAAATGGTGCATCTTTAGCTTGTTTTTAAATTTCTGAACTGGAGTCATTTTCATCAGAATGGACTCATTTTGTGCTAGAAATTGTCAAGAGCAAATGAAATCTAAGTCACATGGCTGATTATTATTGTTATTATTATTATTATTACCGTCTTTGCTTTAAGTAGATGGTAAAGCTTTGCTCCAGGAAGAATAAAATTGTAGCTTTTTTAGTTCATACATATTCCATGTCCTGGCTGTTATAAAATCTTTGGCCACTGTGCTTCCAAGATCTGAATGCAGATTAAATCCTATCCTTCATCTGTGTATTCCAGTAAAATTTCATAAATCCAAAACAAGTAAATAGGTGATGTTTTCACTTAAATTGTGACATTTGAGAAAACTGAATAAGATTTCAAGGAATCGTTAGCTCTGCTATCTGGGTTTGCCTCAGAGAGAACCATACACTAGCTATGGAGAGTAGTGACTAGGGTAGAGTCTCAGTGTTTGGGAAACATTTGATTAAAAAGGGCCATGCAAAATAAAACAAATTCAAAAGAAAAAAAATCTTGATTTTATAAAACTACCATAAGAAAAAAAGTGGGATGAAAACTCCCTGATAAAGAAAGAGGTAGCAAATGAATTACAACCAGAATTCTTTTTAGAATTGAGGATGGCAAAACTTCAACTTCCTTACTTTGGACACATTATCAGGAAAGACTAATTACTGAAAAAAGGACATCATGTTTGGTAAAGCAGACGGTCATCAAAAATGAGAGAAACCGTCAATGAAATGGATTAACATAAGAGCCACGACAATGAGTTCACACACACCAATGATCACAAAGATGGCACAGGAGCAAGCAAGATTTGGCTGTGTTATACATAAGGTCGCCATGCGTTGGAGCTGACTCACTGGCAAGTAACAACAACAAGGCAACAGAATGATATTTTTAGACTGTGATATGAGCTGTAGTCAGTGCTCAGAGATTTGAATGTCAGTGATTTAGGGAACTCTGTTACTCTGTAGGCTTGAGGAATAGGAGGAAAGTAAGAGTTTGTTTCAGAGAAGTACAGAAACAAAGCACAATAGATGAGATGATATACCAGTGTAACAAGATAATGACATTTACTGAGTGTTCATGATATGGGCACACCCATGCCAAATACTTTATGGAGAGTTTTTCATTTAATATGCACATAGCCCTATGGTGGAAATTATACTATTCTTACATATGAGGAAACCAAAGCTCACAGTATAATTTGCTGGCTGGGTAATGGTGGTAGATAGCAAAGCCTTGACTGAAAACCAGCCTCATCTGACTCCAACATACATGCTCTGAACTGTGAATCTATATTTACTTAGATCAGCATTTGAAGGTATGGAGGAGGACATAGTATAATTTTAAAAGACAGATCATCTGGAAGAAAAAAAAAAGGGCAGGAAATTTTTCCGTTACAATCAGTATTGAACTGGATGTATTAACAGTGTTCCTGTGTATCATTTTGTCTGAAAAACCACGGTGAAATTGATTTTTGTTTAAATGAACCATGGATTATCAGAAAAGAACATGGATGTTTTGTTTTTTAAAGCTATAAATCTACATCAAGAAAATGTATGTGTGCTCCTATTATAGATTATTAACTCCTATATGCTAATTGACTTGCTCTCTTGTGGGCTCCAAGAACATGCAGATTATTCTATCCAATATGGAAGCATGTGTGATTATCTCCAAAGTGCTACCAGGCACCCAGTAAGAGCAAGTAATAATGCTGTGTGGATGGAGTGCAGTAGCAAGAAATAGTGCTTGTCTCTCTCTCAGGTTGACTAGACTTTGAGGAATCATGCCACCATTTTGTTTTTGTTTTATTTCTCCTTCTTTATTAAAATAATGATAGTGATAATAATAAATGAAGAGTTGTGAAATTTGGCCCTGGGGACCCTGAGATTCCTTGAAATTATGTACAACATTTTGCATGTTTAACCTGAATGAAACAGGCCTTCCCTGTCTCAGCATGGAAACCAACCAAGAGAAATACAAATCCCAATTGGAAAAGCTTGAAAAGCAAGGTATGTCTTTACTAAGTTCTTTTTAAGACCTGGCCAAGAGGGCTTATGACAAATAAACTATAGCAACAGTTCCTACAAATTTCACAAAACTTCCACAACTTTCTAATTCCTCTTGTCTATCTCTTCCAGAACACTCCGGCTTGACTCCTCCCACTTTCTCTCTCTTTCACTCTCTCTTACACACACACACACACACACACACACACACACCCTCTGTTTCCTAAGAAACTCCTCCTGGAGTTTTACCTTGAGACTAAGTACAGTGTAGAGGCCATGGGAAAAAATATTGAAGTTTGCATTCAAGCCCTAGCTACTAGTTAAAATCTCTGTGCCTCAATACTGCCATTATGAAATGCCAATAATGAATATATTTTATTGGATGTGAGTGAAGCTTTAATGCAAGTGAAGCACCTAGAACAGTGCCTGGTTTCTAGTAAACATATAGTAACTGTGGGCTACCATGATGGTGATGGTACTAAGGAGGGATCATCATGAACAGAAGGCATTGTTGGAACTTCAGAGGAGTGATGACTTTTCTTATTAGAAATTTGTAGGCACCAAGATTTATACAGTAATTTTTTTTTTAATTCTTTTATTGAAGAAAATAATACCTACACAGAAGAGTGCACAAAACATAAACACACAGCTTCCTGAACATGACAATGTGAAAGTGCATATGTAGATAGATACACAGACAGATAAATGGGTGGGTGGATGGATGGATGGATGGATGGATAGATGGATGGATGGGTAGATGGGTGGATGGATGGATGGATACAGATAGAAGGATATGCCTCCATTGCCATCCAGTTGATTCCCATTCATAGTGACCGTACAGGACAGAGTACAACTGCCCCATAGGATTTTCAAGGCTGCATTCTTTACGGGAGCAGAGACTGCCACATCCTTCTCCCTCGGAGCAGCTGGTGGGTTTGAACTTCTAATCACTGATTTTCAGTTAACAGTTGAGCACTTAACCACTGTGCCACCAGGGCTTCTAGAAGGATATAGATAGATAGACAGACAGACAGATAGATAGATAAAACCACCTTCCAGGGCCTCCTTCTTTCATTCACTTTTATATGATATTCATATCATTTATTTTTGCCTGTTTTCTGAACTTCCTATAAAAGGACACATGCATTATTTGAATCTGACTTCTTTTATTACATTTATGGGTTTCATCTACATTATTGCATGTGCCTGCACTTCACTGATTTTTGTTTTCTTTATGTTGAGATAGAATCCATACTGAAGGCTGTAGTCTTTGATCTTCATCGGTAAGTACTTCAAATCGTCTTCACTTTCAGCAAGTAAGGTTGTGTCATTTGCATATCACAGGTTGTTAATGAGTCTCCTTCCAATCCTGACGCCAAGTTCTTCTTCATATAGTCCATCTTCTCAGATTATTTGCTCAGCATACAGATTGAGTAAGTATAGTGAAAGGATACAACCCTGGTGCACACCTTTCCTGATTTTAAAGCACGCAGTATCCCCCTGTTGGAATGCAAAAGTAGGAAACCAAGATGAAGGAACAGTAGTTGGAAAATATGGCCTTGGTGATAGAAACTACATTGGAGATCACAAGATAGAATTTTGCAAGACCAATGACCTATTCATTAGAAATACCTTTTTTCAACAACATAAACAGCAACTATACACGTGAAACTCACCAGATGAAACACACAGGAATCAAATTGTCTACATCTGTGGAAAGAGATGATGGAAAAGCTCAGAATCATCAGGCAGAACAAGGACAGGGGCTGACTGTGGAACAGATCATCAATTACTAGTATGCAAGTTCAAACTGAAGCTGAAGAAAATTAAAACAAGTTCACGAGAGTCAAATTACAACCTTGATTATATCCCACCTGAACTTAGGAACCATCTCAAGAATAGATCTGATGTATTGAACACTAATGATCGAAGACCAGATAAGTTGTGCGATGACATCAGGATGTCATACATGAAGAAAACAAAAGGTCATTAAAAAGACAGGAAAGAAAGAAAAGACCAAAATGGATGTCAGAAGAGACTCTGAAACTTGCTCTTGAACATAGAGTAGCTAAAAAGAATGGAAGAAATGATGAAGTAAAAGAGTGGAACAGATGATTTCAAAGTGTGGCTTCAGAAGAGTGCTTCAATTAGAGCTTATAAAATTGTGTGTCTAGTTTAGATTAGTTCATGGCTCTGTTGTATGAGGGGTGGTGTTGAGATAATTCTCTTTTCTTGAACTGACTTTCCAACGTTGGAAAGAATGAAGCCAATTCATTAATAATGGGACCCTCAGGGTGACTTCATTGTCTCTCCTTTTCTCTTTCTGATGTGTCAACAACTACTTCTTCCTTCTCACTAAGGGAATTTCCCTGTTTCACAGTACAGTCAATACTTGAAGCTGCCTCAAGAGAATCAAGATGATGTAATGAGAAGAATACCCACCAGGAAAAAGGAAATCTAAGTGAGAGATGTAGGCTCATAATTTTCCCAATTCAAATGCAAAAAAAGTGAATTTGAACTGTCAGCCCTCCTGCAGTTCTAGACCCAGCTCTGCCATGAACTCACTGGACATCTCAAGGAAGCTGAGGTGCCTCATTCATAAAATAAGTGTGTTGGATTTCAGCTCCTACATGCCTTCCAGATTTGAAATCCTGTCTTTCTATGATTTGGATAGTTTATATATAAATAAAAATTTCATGTTCAAAACTTGTGGAGAAAGTAACTGGGTGGAATAGAGAGAGCATCAGTTGCTATTCAGTCGATTCTGACTCATGGTGACCCCATTCGTGTCAGAGTAAAATTGTGCTCCATAGGGCTTTCAATGGCTGATTTTTCAGAAGGCACTCAAGGCTTTACAACATGTAGTACCTACTGAAACCGCCTCCCTTGACTCATATTCCACTATCCTTTCCCACACCTTGCCCATATATTGCTTGATACCAGGCCTTTCTTCCAAGATGCCTCCGCATAGACGCAAACAGTCAATCTTTGGTTAGCAGCTGAGAGCATTAACCATTTGCACTACCCAAAACCAAAACAACAAAACAAAACAAAACCAGTTGCCAATAAGTTGATTCTGACTCATGGCAATCCCACATATGTCAGAGTAGAATTTTACTCCATAGGATTTCTAAAGCTGTGATCTTTTGGAAGCAGATTGCCAGGTCTTTCTTTTGAAGTTTCTCTGGGTGAGTTCAAACCTACAATCTTTGGTCTGGCAGCTGAGCATGTTAATCATCTGCACCACCCAGAGACTTCAAAAAGAACATCAGATGTAGTATTCCAAAGACCTGGGTTCGAATCTTGACTCTCCTACTCACAAGCAATAGGGACCTTGGGCAAGCCCATGAACTCTACTGTAAGAGTTGGATAACATCTGGTGCCCTGCCTATTACATGAGAGTGTACTTAGGAGTGAAGTAAGGACAACATACTGTGTAAGCCAGCCTGTGCTACACTCACCTTTAATGAGATACCTGGATTCCTGGCCTAAATCTATCCGCCCATAGCCCTGAGAGCTAGGCTGTCCCTGTTTCTGGTTGTTTGCCCAGAATCCTATGTAGCAGCCAGGACAGCTGGGCCCTTAATAAATACTTTGGTTGATGCTTCTATGCCTGTGCCAACAGCCCAAATGGGCAACATGCAAGCACGGAGGCTTCCATATCACTCCGTGGCTGTTTGGAAAACCCATCCCCACCCATTTCAAGACTCAGGGCATTTTTATAGCAATCCCTGGCAGGATGGCAGTGTTAAAAAATTGAAATATGCAGCATCTCATTTCTCAAAAAGCCACTTTGCCGTCACACGCTGTAATCCCTGCCGTGCATGCGCTGGACAGTCAGCTGTGACTTTATGTTGCTGTGAAACTGGAAGTGGAGAAACTGCTTAATTTCTTTTTCCCTTCCCATTGTCATCCTGCATAAAAATCAGATTAGCACTGGCCATATCATAATCTTGAACCATGTAAGTAAATTTCTTATAAATACATTAAATAGGTCTGGCCTCTGTGAAATCAAATGTATCTTATTCTAAAGCCAGAAACTCCAGGTTCCCATCCTGTGTGAGCACACGTGCACACACACACTCACACACACACACAGCACCACTGGGGCCTTTGTGAAACACAGGGAAATGATGGTCATCCAGGGCCATAAGAGGACAATCTGCTACAACTGCCTTGAACACAGTAGGTCTGAACAAAATTTATTTTATTCAGATATTGTGTAATAGCGGGGAAATACGGTGCACATTTTAAAACCAGCCGGGGAGGGTCTGCAAATCACTGGCTGTGTCATCTTAGGAAAGTCTCAATGTCAGAGAAGCATTTCCTTCAAAGTGTCCAATGTCGAGTATATACTCAATAAACTTTGTTTTCTTTTCTTCATAAACAGAATTAACTTTTAAAATGAGATTGTTGAATCCATGATGGTATTATGTGAGAATATGGAGCATGGAGGTTATCTTAAAAGACTGAAAACGGAAAATAAAGCCCTTGTTAACAAAAGAAGTAAGAATGTGTATGTGTGTGTACATTTGTGTGGGTATGTATGTATGCATGTGTATGAGTGTGCATGCGTATGTATATGTGTGTGTATGCATATGTGGTGTATATGTAGTGTGTGCGTGTGTGTGTTAACCATTTGCACTTAAATAATTAGGAATGAGAGGAAGGGAGAAAATAGGTGGATTTCCAAAATTGCAGATTAATATGAACAATGAATAACTCAATGATATAAAATATTTTTACATCAGATAAATACAGAAATGGCTTGTGAACATGTAGCAATGATTGTTGTCAACATAGATTCTTGAAAAATTAATTACTTCTAATGAAAGTATTTCTACTTTTGGTGGAATTAATGGCTAGATGAATCAGGGAAGAATGGGGAGAAAAGGAATATTTTGGAGATTCAGCAAAGTATTTGGTAAGTTTTTGTAAAATCCATTTTTGGACAGAATCAATTAATATAGGTTAGACAGAAGAATAAATAAGATTTGTACATTTGCTAGACAATAGTAAAAGAAAAAAAAATTAGTAAGATATTTACTTCATGCCAGGTACTCTTTTAAATATCTTAACTGAATTTTCTCATTTAATACTCACTAGAGGAGCCCTGGTGGCACAGTGGTTAAGTGCTCAGCTGCTAACTGAAAGACTGGCAGTTCGAGCCTACCAGCGCTCCATGGGAGAAAGATGTGGCAGTCTGCTTCTGTAAAGTTTACAGCCTTGGAAACTGTATGGGGCAGTTCTACCTTGTCCTACAATGTCTCTACAAATTGGAATTGACTTGATGGTAATGGGTTAGGTTTGGGAAAGGCCTGTAAGGAAGGTACTCATATCATCCCATTTTACGGGAGAAAGAAGTGAGGCACAGTGGGCAAGACTCTTGCCCAGTACATACTGCAGATAAGGCCAGAAGCAGTGTTTGGACACAGGCCACCCAATTCTACAACCCGTGCAACCCTCCACTACACCCACTACCTCTCAAATAGTCACTCACACTTGCTGTTTATTAAGTCATGTCACACCAGGGAAAGTGTGTAAATAAATAAATAAATAAATAAATAGATAGATAGATAGATAGATAGATAGATAGATAGATAAATAAATAAATAAATAAATAACCCATTGTGGTTGAGTCAATTCCTACTCACGGTGACTCCATGTGTTACAGAGTAAAACTGCTCCATAAAGTTTTCTTGGCTGTGATCTTTATGGAAGCACATCACCAGACCTTTCTTCTGTGGTGCTGCAGGGTGGGTGAAGCTGACAAGATGAAACTGAATCAAGCAAAACCAACAATAGGATAGAACGTAACAAAAATTATATATATACATATATATATATATATATATATATATATATATGTAATGTATATATTCACAGAAGAATGGTGTCAGGACCAAGCAAGTGACAATTGTGCTGCTTTGATCTATACTTTTAAGGCCACATCTGCAGAGTTGTGTTCTCTCCTAGTGCCACTTTCTAAGAGAGATATGGACACTGCAGGAATTCCTGGCTGGTACAAACAGTTAAAGCGGTCAGCTGCTAACACAAAGGTTGGAAATTCGAGTCCACTCAGAAGTGACTCGGAAGAAAGGCCTGGTGATCAACTTCCCCCCCAAAAAAAAAATCAGCCACTTAAAACCCTATGGAGCATAGTTCTACTCTACACACATGGATCCACTGAAGTGACTCGATGGCAACTGGTAAAAAAAAAAACAAGTTCAGATAATGGATGGTAAAGTGACTAAAGCCAAGACAGATTCATTCATTCACTTTTTTATCCATTTAAGTGTAGTCTTCATTTCATTCATTTATCCAAAATTTATTGGGTCCGTTCTAGGAAGTGTGGATATAGAGAAGAATAAGACTGTTTCTACTCATAAAAATTTTACAACCTAGCATGGGTCAGGGGTAGTTAGTTACCTACCCAGCAGCTAATTCAGTCTTCTTCCTTGCTAAACCTATTTTGTTGGGCAGCAGTATTCCCAGCCCAGGCTAGGTAATCCCCTTTTCTTCCATCTTTTCAGCTAGGAATGTCCACAGACAATTGTAAGTTCTCAAGTTGGCTTTTTAATTTCTTATAATAGGAATAGAAATACGTAGAGAACAATCTAGTGTCACACTTTCCTCTTCTTTCTGCCTTGACTGTTGACCTAAAACCTGGAACTGTCTGGAACCATCTTCAGTAATGAGGTGAAGAGAAGTAAGACAAAATCCATAAGTCACAAGAGACAGAACAGAACTCTGGAAGGACCTTGGGTCCCGGATGAAATGGGTTCCATGAAGGATTATTTATTCTTTCTTTGCCATTATGTTGCCACACTAAGCCTGAGCCTGTCCACCTCCATATTTCTTGTTAAGTAAACAATAAATATCCATGTGGCCTAAACCAATATCCTCGGATTTCCTGTTATTTGCAGCTGAAAGTATTCCCATTCTGTGCAGGCTGCAATGGATAGACATTTAGACTGCTATCGGAGTAAGAGTAATGCCAGAGGTGCAGTCAGAGTCCTGTGGAGCTTGGAGAAAGAAGACAGGTTATCCCTGAAGAACTCAGGACATACTTCTGAGCTGGATCCTGAAGAAAAATATGAGAATAGTTGAAAAAACTAAGAATATTTACTTTGGAAAAGTGAAGACTCAGGTAGCATATGAAAGTCGTCCTCTACTACGCAAAGACCTTTCATACACAGCAGGGATCTGACCTACTTTTCAAGATCTCAGTGGAATAAGCTTGAGCCAAAGGGTGGATGTAATACAGAGGAAAAAAAAAATCATTCAAAATAAGAAGGGCATCTCTATAGGGCAGTCTTAACAACTGAGTGTGCCTCCACCATGAAGTGGGCCATGCATGTGGGGGGTGTCTACCTGGTGGGGATATGATACAAAGGATTCAAGCACCTAATGGAGGTTTTACTACATTATTTTTAAGGAATTCTTCACAGTGGGATGAGCTGGAGTCCCCTGTGTAGTGCTGTTAACACACTTGGCTGTTGACCAAAAGGTTGGAGGGTTAATCCCATCCAGAGGCACCTTGAAAGAAAGGCCTGACAATCAATTTCCAAAATATCAGCCACTGAAAACCCTAAGGAGCACAGATCTACTTTGACACACATGGGGTCACCATGAGTTGGAACTGACTTGATGGCAACTGGTTTTCATTTGGGTCATGGTGATTCAGTAGTAGAATTTTCAGCTTACATGCAGGAAACCCAGGTTTGATTCCTGGCCAATGCACCTCATGCACAGCTACCACTCATCTGTCAGTGGAGGCTTGCATGTTACTATGAGGTTGAACAGGTTCCAGTGGAGCTTCCAGACTAAGGAAGAAAGGCCTGATGATCTACTTCCAAAACGCAGCCAATAAAAACCCTACAGATGACAATGGTCCTATCCACAACCAATCATGGGAATGGCATAGGACAAGGCAAGGTTTAGTTCCAGTGTACATGGGGTTTCTATGAGTCAGAGCTGACTGCAGCTAACAGCAATAACAACAAGAACTAGCTGCTTTTTCCTGAAAGGTATTGCACTGATTTTATTAGCTATATATGCTACACCGATCTGCATCATACTGTCGGGGGAAAATTTAAAAAAAAAATATATTTGATGGTACAGATGCCAAGACACAACCACACTATTCTCTGCAAGCTGTGTCTGATCTTTGCTAGCTCTTCTGTTGTGGCTACAGACAACTGTGTGTGTTTTCAGAGATCTCAATGTGGGATATAATTTTATAAAGCTTTTATATGGTTTTACTTGGACTAACGAAAACATTGAGTTGAAATGCATTTCTTTTGTATTTGTTCATGACAGGATTATTCCTCCAAAGGCTTCTCATATACAGCATTTCATATAAAGAGCTGAGGGGTGACAAGTGCAAGCAAATTATGTTAGAAAATAAAAATAAACTTCCAAGTCAATGGGAGTGTGTTTCCCAGGAACAGTTAAATCCTTTGTTTATTTTGTTGTTGTTCATGTAATAATGGTGGCGTGGCTGTCATTTAATGCCAGCACAAGAAGTCCGGGTGATACCAGTCTTTGCAGGAACTTGGTCACTAGAAACTGGACTGTAAGCCTTTGAAACCTGAGCTGGGGACATGTACAGTAGTCACAGTGTTCTTCAAAAGCACCCGCCAACCTCATTGTGTTTAATCTATAAATTATACATATATCGTACTTGTGCGACATTGAATTGTCTGGAGTTTAGCACCTCTGGAAACACTTTTGGCACTTCAATAAACTACTTTTGATCAGCTCAGAATACCCGGCTGGCAAGGCAGGAAAACAAAATGAAGAGATGGTGCTCTGATTATTCTAAGCAAAGGGGAGAGAAGGGTCCTACCTTTCTAACTATTAGGCAGCGGGGCAGAGGGACGGATCACAAAGGAGGAGGCAGTGAGTGTGGTGACTGCGGGCTTTTCAGCAATGCATGAAGGGGAAAAATTACATGGCGACTTAGTTGCAAGCAAAGCTTCTCTCTGAGCAAAATGGAAAGTAGGAGAGAAGACCAGGAAAAATTGACAGGGAGTCAAAAATTGTCCTCGGAGCACTTCAAAGCACCGCACAATCATATGAACCAGAGTAAATGGATGAATTGTGATAAAAATGAAGAAAAAACATCCAAGCCGAAAATATTATTTCAGATTGGTTTAGTGATTTTCGTAATGATAGCACCTGGTAGCAAGCAACCAATTAGTGTTCTGACGATTCTGCAGACAGTATACTGGAAACTCTGGCAACCATTCAGTGACAGGAAATCAAGTGCATCTCTCATTAAGAGACTAGACAGGAAATCCTTAATTCAGACAGTCATGGGTTCAAGTCACCGTTCTGCCACTAATCAACTGTGTGGCTGCTGCAACATTTTTTAACCTCTCTAAACCTTATTTCCTCATCTGCAGTATGGGGACAATAATTTCTTTTTCACAGGCATCAGTACATAAGAGAGCATGTTTTAATTTCTAGGTATAAAATAAAGGTTTGGTAAGTATTTATTTCTTCCCACTCTTCCACTAGAAAATATGTTAATTTAGAACCAAAATTATAAATCTGGGTCTCATTGTGGGTTGTTTGGTTTCCCCTAGAAGATATGTTGTTGTTGTTGTTGTTAGGTGCCATCCAGTTGGTTCTGACTCATAGCAACCCTATAGGAGAGAGTAGAACTGCCCCATAGGGTTTCCAAGGAGCACGTGGTGGATTTGAACTGCCAACCTTTTGGTCAGCAGCCAAGCTCTTAACCACTATGCCACTAGGGCTCCGAAAGGGTATAGTGATGTGCATTTTTATCAAGAGTATCTATGGCTGATGACTTCCTCTGCTTGCCTGGGTTTGAATCCCAGTTCTGAGTGACCTTGGGCAAGATGGATAACCTCTCTGAGCCTCCATTTCCTCACTTGTAGAAAAGGAATAATGAGTACCTAGGACTGTTAAGAGGATTAAATTATTTAATATTTGTAAAACTTGAAAAATTCTTAAGACAGGACCTGCAGAGAGTAAGCATTATATAAGTTTTTTTTTCCTTAAATAAATACATTTTGTGATTTAAATAAGCAACATCAATATCCCATTAATAAAGTGGATGATTACCTAGTCCACCCAAATATGACCCTTCACGGTTACAATGGAGTTCTTTTCACTTTAGAAATGGAGAACAGATGGACCGCCAAACTGTTCCTATTGCCTAGGTGTGATGAGGTTTAAAAAGATGTAGGATTTGTGTTCTAAACCAAAAGGACACACTTGGTTTATTAGCAGGGACGACAGACAAATCTACATATTACGTACTTCCAAGCACAACAAAACAGCCTTAACATGGGTGTATGCAAAGTACAGTGGAATTTCCAAAGAAGGGAGAATTATATCAAGCTAGAAAATCATGGATGAATTCCATCAGGAGGAGGCTGGGAGGGTAAAGAGAAGAAAACCATCTTCCAGAACAGACCAGTTTGGTTTGGACTGAAACCATTCTGGGCTGTTAGGACAGTCATAGGGGGCTTCCTGGAGGAGGTGACATACATGGTGAATGTAAAAATATGCCCTGGTGTTGCAGTGGTTAAGCACTCAGCTGCTAAACGAAAGATCAGTGGTTCAAACCCACCAGCCACTCCACAGAAAAAAGATGTGGCAGTCAGATTCCTTAACGATTTCAAAAAAAAAAAAAAAAAAAACCTGTTGCCGCCAAGTGGATTCTGACGCATAACGACCCTACAGGACAGAGTAGAACTGCCCCATAGGGTTTCCAAGGAGCAGCTGGTAGATTAGAACTGCTGACCTTTTGGTTAGCAGCTGAGTGCTTAACCACTGCACAGTCAGGGTTCCTTGATTCATACCCAGGATCCCTCAAATGTTGACCATCACGGCTATTTCTATTTTTCCAAATCTTCCTCATATTTTTACATTCAACATGTGTGCCACCTCCTCCTAGCCCAGCTGCTAACCAAAATGTCAGCAGTTTGAATCCACCAGCTGCTCCTTGGAAACCCTATAGGGCAGTTCTACTCTGTCTTATAGGGTCGCTATGAGTTGGAATTGACTTGACGGCCATGTATATGGTCCTTATTTTTTAGAGTATGAGTCACAGTCCCTGTGTAGTAAAATGCTTATGTGCTCTGCTGTTAACTGAAGGGTTGGAGGATTAAGTCCACCCAGAAGTACCTTTGAAGAAAAGTCTGACAATCTACTTACAAAAAATCAGCCATTGAAAACCCTATGGAGCACAGTTCTACTCTGACATGCATAGCGTTGCCAGGAGTCAGAGTTGACTCGATGGCAACTGGTCTTGGTACTCTTGGTACTCGTGGAGTATGATTCAGACAGCTCTGCTTTGAAACCCAGCCCCACTCCTTGTGATGCCCTCAGGCAAGCCACTTAAACACCGCTGGCCTCCTGCCCATTTCTAAAGAGGACAAAACACTTCCTGCCCTCACAGGGTTTTAATGAGAGCTGCTACAAGGTCTAAATGAAACAACATGTGTGAAAATGCCCAGCTTGTTCAATCTTCAGTCTGCATCTCCCAGTTGCTATTTCCAAACCAGGCTCTCAGCTTGGAGTGAGTTCTCCAGGATGTAGCTCTCAGCTGCAGAGGGGACACGGATCAACTCAGACTTTTTATGTGGTCAGTAAACAAGAAGAATGTGCTCATTATCCTACATCTACCAGGAGAACAGAGAATGCTTTATTAAGTTTAGCTTGTTCTCCTAACATTATGAGTTTCTTCTGCAATGGCCATGAGCTGTGTAACTACCGGGGGTTATAGAACAGATAATAAAGCTTATTAGTGTAACAGCTTGTGAGGAGCAGCGGGAGAAAGAGGTTGATGCTAAATGCTCTGACGGAATCCCTGGGATTTTAATTTCAAAATTGGGCCATTGGAAGGGAGAGGGAATCTCTATTTTGTTTTGATTGTCACAGTATTTAACACTAGGCCCAGAAGAAATATGATAGAGGAAAAACTGACTTCCGTCTGCAGCAAGGTTGAGTGAAAGATGTCTGGAGCTTTGGGGAAAAAATCAAGATGCTGTTCCCAAACGCTATTGTCCTGCGTGAGACCAAGGTGCCCGGTGGTAAAGCAAGAGGCACGTGAGTGGTATGATTTCAGACCTGCCATGGCAAGGCACTCACATTTCCAGAATGGCTATTATGTGCCTATGACTAAGGAGATAAAAATAATCTGGACAATTATACATAATGTGATACTTGCTCTAATGGAGGACGTGTAGAGGAAAAAGTGCCTAAGACTGAATTTCTACCCTAAGTTTCCAGGTTCATCCGGAGTTGCATGATGAGCTTCAAAACTCATCAATAATATCTGATAGCATTGATGTAAGAATTAAAGAAAAATTAATACATGTAAGTTGTTCGTGTCATTGTCTGGTACACAGAAAGTGCTCAATATGTGTTAGTATTTCCTACTATAATTACTTTTCAGGATTGAGTTCGTTGTTGTTAGTTACCATCGAGTTGTTTCTGACTCATGGTGACCTTATGTATAACAACAGAACAAAATGTTGCCCAGTCCTTCCCCATCTTCATGATCATTGGTATGTTTGAGCGCATTGTTGGACCTATTCTGTCATTCCATGAGGCAATGGTTTCCCTCATTTTTGTTGGCCTTGCCAAACATGATGTCCTTTTCCATCGACTGGTCTTTCCTGATAATGTGTTCTAAGTAAGCAAGTTGAAGTTTTGTCATCCTTGTTTTACCAAGTGTCTTATTCAGGGTTCTCTAGAGAAACAGAACCTGCAACACATACACACAGCTAGCTATAGTTACAGACATAGACATAGATATAGAGACTTTAAGGGACTGGCTCACACGATTGTTGGGGTTGGCAAATCCAAAATCCTTAGATTAGGCTACAGGCTGGAAACTCCTGCTGACTTATGTCCCAAAACCTACAGGGAAGGGAAGAGTGAAGAGCGAGGGAGTTCTGGCAAAATATCAGTTTATAGCCTGGAGGCCGAAAACACCCTAGGGAAGCTCTTTTTGCTCTTAAGGGTTTCAACTGATTGATTGAGGACCATCTCCATCATGGAAGGTAATCTGCTTTACTTAAGGCCAATTGAGTTAATCACATGTGATTGTGATTACCTAATAACAGAGTTTATCTAGGCTAGTGTTTGACCAAACATCTGGGCCCCATAATCTAGCCAAGCTGACACATAAAATGAACCATCACACAAAGGCTTGTCCTCTGGATTGGAAGAATAGTTGACTCCCACTGTTTGAACACAACTTGATAGACAAATTATTGACACTTTGTGTCTGGCAGATGGTAGAAGCAACAACTTGGTTTGTGTTTTATCGAACTGTTTTGTCATATTTATATGTATTAAAATTTCCAAACTGAGAACATAGCCAATCGATTGTCCTGGAAAGGATTCTTCCAAAAGGAGACTCTTAACAATAGAAAATGTGGACTTTTAGAAATTTAAACTATCTTGTAGGATCCTTGGAAACCCTGGTGGTGTAGTGGTTAAGAGAGTTAGATTCATTTTTCTGTAAGAACAAAGGTGAGAATTACATGTGCTATGACATAAACCCTTGGCTGTAAAGGCAATGATGTCATTTACACCACTTCTCGTTTTCTTATTGTGTTGAATTTCAAGTATCTTCATGAAAAATAAAGGTCCCTGGGTGGCACAAACAGTTTGTGTTCATCTATTAAACAAAAGGTTGGCAGTTCAAATCCACCCTGTAGCACAGCGGAAGAAAGGCCTGATGATCTACTTCCATGAGATTACCCGTTACTGTCAAGACTCCTGGTGGCTCCCACGTGTTTCAAAGTAGAACTATTCCATAGAGTTTTCAATGACTGTAACATACAGAAGTAGACTGCCACATCTTTTTTTCCTCAGTGCTGCTCGGTGGATTCAAACCACCAACCTTTCGATTAGTAGTTAGATTCAGACGCTTTGTGCCACTTTTTGATAAGATTACAGTCATTGAAAACCCTGTGGAGTGCAGTCCTACTCTGAAACACTGGTCACCATGAGTTGAAATCGACTTGACGGCAACGGGTTTATGTATTTTTTCCCCTATGAAAAATAGTCTCTTTCCAACTTGGGGCTAGTTCATAAAAACTTTGTATTATGGATAAGACTCATGGATGGGAACTTACTGTTCTTGAGAGGACACTTGATACGGGAGGAATTACATGACCTTTGAACCAGACTTCAACTTTGTGAGCTCTCTTTCTTCAGCTATGAAATGTAGTAAGAATTGAAATGCGTTTATTTATGAAAAGTCTGTCTTTCTGAGAAGATCAAATAGGATAATTTGAAGTGTTCTCCATAGTGTTTTTCACACTGTCGGGTGGTGATTAAGAAAGAGGTAATGAAAGTAAGTGACTAGGATGCCATCTGGCTGGACTACATGCTGGCTGTGTGACCTTGCTTAGGCTGACGTCTCGGAGCACCAGCTTCAGCTCCATTCAAAGGAGGCACTCTTAGTTCCTAACCCCTGGGGTTATTGTGAAAGTTCAACAGTATCAGTTCTTCAGGTCCTGGAGTCCCTGGGTGGTGCAAACGTTTAATGAGCTTAGCTGCTAACCAAAAGGTTGAAGGTTTGATTCTGCTCAGAGGTGCTTTGGAAGTAAGATTTGGCTATCTACCTTTCAAAATTTCAAATATTGAAAACCCTACGAAGTATAGCTCTACTCTGACATACACGGAGTAGCCAAGAATTAGAATCAATTCAATGGTAATTGAAAATAAAAAATATATATGTATATATATATATATATATATACACACAGTATATTCCTTAGAACCCCAAAAACCAAACCCATTGCCGTCGAGTCTATTCTGACTCACAGCAACCCTATAAGACAGAGTAGAACTTCCTCACAGGGTTTCCAAGGCTGCAAATCTTTACAGGAGCAGACTGCCACAACTTTCTCCAGTGGCAGCTGATGAGTTCAAACTGCAGACCTTTTGGTTAGCAGTCTATAGCTTCACCACTGTGCCAGCAGTGCCTAGCAAATGCAAGTACTCAGTGAATTAGCTTCTAACATTATTATTGTCGTTGTTCTTGTTGGTAACTGTGAGTTCCCTCTGCTCCTACTTTCACACTCTGGTGAAATGAAGTCTGCATTCTTAACAATTAAAATTAGCTTTTTCGACTTCCAGCAAAATGATGCTCTAGGCAGGAGCACCACGCCATCCCTCCACAGCAAATATCCGAAAAACTAAGCCAAACAGAGAAAACAACAATCCTGAAACCCTAAAACATCAAATGAAGAGATAAAGAACTCAGCCAAGCACCAA
>NW_004444086.1:5661210-5688558 GCF_000243295.1 Trichechus manatus latirostris
GTGAGTAGCGTTTGGGGTCTTAAAAGCCTGTGAGCAGCCATTTAAGATACTCCACTGGTCTTATCCCTTCGGGAGCAAGGGAGAATGAAGAGAACAGGATACAAGGAAAAGATTAGTATGAAGGACTAGTGGACCACAGCTACCAAGGCCTCCACTGGACTGAGTCCAGTATAGCTAGATGGTGCCTGGCTACCACCACTGTCTGCTCTGACCGGGATCACAGCAGAGGGTTCTGGACAGAGCTGGAGAAGGATGTGGAACAAAATTCTAACTCACAAAAGAAAGACCTGATTTACTGGCCTAAAGCAAATTCGAGAAACCCCGAGAGTATGGCCCCCAGACACCCTTTTGGCTTGGTGGTGAAGTCACTTCCGAGGTTCACCGTTCAGCCTGAGAGTGGACAGCTCCATGGAAGCAGATGGGACTGGTGAGGTACAGCAGTCCGGGTACAGGGGCTGGAGAGCAGGAAGGGACGGGGAAGCTGTTGGTGGGGAACCCAATGTTGATTGAGGATAGTGCTAATGTGTTGTTTGGTTGTTGACCATTGTCATACGGCAACATGTGTACTATCTGTTGAATGAGAAACTATTTTGTTCTGTGAGCCTTCATCTAGAGTGAGAGTAGCAGCACAATTGGAGGAGCGTGGTCGATGTCACTGAACTGTGCATGTGGAAATTTTGGGGGTGGTGTGTCTTTGGCTATGTATATTTTCACCAAAAAGAATGTCGAGAGGGGAGAGGGTTGACGTGTTGTGGGGTTGTTGACCAATGTCATTTAACAGTCTGTGTACTGCTGTTTCATGGGAAAGTGTTCATTCTGTGGGCCTTCTCCTAAGGTACAACAACAACAAAAAATTTGCTTTTTCTCTTTGAAGGCATTTCACACATGCTAAATGACTTTACTTTGGTTTCAAACTAGAGCTTGCTTTCCCAAGGTGCAGTGCCCATTGCATGGCCTCCCTTTGAAATTAAAATAGCAGACATTCACTGGAAATGGAAAAGTAAGAAATGAGAAGCAGGTTGGGGCCCATTTCCCTGAGATTGCATTGATGAGACAGAAGTGGCTCCCAGGGCCCCATTCTGTTCTCCATGCCCTTCCACACTAGGGGTTCAGAAAGCTGTAAGAGCAGGAGCCAGCTGAGCTATACTCTTATACCCCTGTGACAATTGATGCGTTTCCTTTCAAGTTTCCAAAGCTCAGGCTGTCTCCCTCCCACATGGGCTAAGAAGCCTCTGCCAGCTTCCTGTGGGTCAGAATAATGCTTGCATGTCACTGTTAAGATTCATAGAGAGCGGCTGATGTGGAAGCCTGAGATCTGTTCCTCCATGAGAAATTCCAAATGAGAATTCCACAGTGCCCTGCAGGGAGAAGAGATGGTGAGGAGCTGTGCCCAAGTGGGATTACAGGAGGGAAGCTTCTTTCTCCTCCAGCCTGCTGAGGATGGCAGCTGGCAAAGCAATCTCTAGGTAAACAAGATATCCCTTCCCAAACAAGCTCCAAGAGATGATTGATAACACAGACCCTCTTTAAAACTTTGAGGGCTTTTGTCTAATTTCTGTAGGTCCTTTTGGGATAATTTCTTAACGAGAATTATATTTTGTGCTTGCTAAGGCAAAGTATAGAGTCCCTGAGTGGTGAACACAGATAAGTGCTTGGCTGATAATCAAAAGGATAGAATTTTGGGTCCACCCAGAAGCACCTTGGAAGAAAGGCCTGGCAATCTACTTCTGAAAAATAAGCCGTTGAAAACCTTATGGAGCACATGAGTTCACAAGTGGGGTAACACACATGGGGTCACCATGAGTCAAAATTGACTGGGCTTCGATTTTTTTTTTTTTAAGGGAGATTATTCTTCTTAAATAAGAAGAACCAAGTTTCACAGCAGACATTTCTGAGTGAAAGTTATCAGACAACTTCATATAATGCAAATGGACACACATATCCAACAAGAAATAAGAAAACTAATTTTTTTTCTTTCTCTTTCTCTTTGCAAAGAATGATGACTGACATAACCATAATAATAATCATTGAATGTGAATGATTTAGATATTTCCTAGGGACAATTAACACATTTGCTATGTGGTGGTTGAAACAGCTCAGAATATAGCTTCGGAAGACCTGGGCCCATTGTCTGCTCCTCCTCTAAGGATGGGAACTTGTAAACGTTTTCTTTACCCCAGTTTCCCTCTCTATATACAACAGGAGAGTTATGTGTGGAATGTCTCTCACAAGGTGGTCTTGAGACCCAAACAAGAGGATGAATATGAGAGCTGTAAAATCATATTGTTGTTGTTAGCTGTCATCAAGTCAGTCCCAACAGATGGCAACCTCATGCAAAATGGAATAAAATGCTGCCTGTTCCTGCCCCATCCCGTGTAATCCATAAAGTTTTCATTGGCTAATTTTCAGGAGTAGGTCACCAGCCTTTCTTCCTAGTCTGCCTTAGTTTGGAAGCTCCACTGAAATCTGTTCAGCATCCTAACAACACAGAAACTGTCACTGAAAGACAGGTGGTGGCTGTTCATGAGGTACTGTTGTTGTTGTTGTTGTTAGGTGCCATCAAATCGGTTCCGACTTATAGCAACCCTAGGTACCAAAACGCTGCCTGATCCTGCGCCATCCTCACAATCATTGCTATGTTTGAGCCCATTGTTGGAGCCACTGTGTCAATCCATCTCATTGAGGGTTTTCCTTTTTTTTGCTGACCCTCTGCTTTACCAAGCATAATGTTCTTCTCCAAGGACTGGTCCCTCCTGTTAATAAGTCCAAAGTACGTGAGACGAAGTCTAGCCATCCTCATTTCTGAGGAGCATTCTGGCTATACTTCTTCCAAGACTGATGTGTTCATTCTTCTGGCAGTCCATGGTATATTAAATATTCTTTGTCAACACCATAATTCAAAGGCATCAATTCTTTGGTCTTCCTTATTCATTGTCCAGCTTTCATACGCATACACGCATATGAAGTGACACCATGACTTTGGTCAGGCCAACCTTAGTCTTCAAATTGACATCTTTGCTTTTTAACACTTTAAAGGCAGGATTAGGTCATGTTAATGAGGATTATGGTATGTTTGTTATGTTAATGAGGCAAGACTAGGGTAGGATGTATTTTGAGTCACTGCCCTTCATGGCCCTACAAGAGATAAAAGCAGAGAGAAGCAAGCAGAGTGGGAAAGACCTAGTACCACCAAGAAAGAAGAGCTGGAAGCAGAATGCATCCTTTGGACCCAGGGTCCTTATACTGAGAAACTACTAGATCCAGAGGAAGACTAATGACAAAGACCTTTGCCGAGAGTTATGAGAGAAAGACTTCCCGTGGAGCTGGCACCCTGAATTCAGACTTCTAGCCTCCTAAACTGTGAGAGGATAAATTTTTGTTTGTTAAAGCCATCCACAGCAGCCCTAGATAACTAAGACAAGGAGTTTTACACATCCTCCCAATTTTCTACAATTTTCTCCTTGGCAAATTCTGCACTGTCTCCCTCTTCCCTTCACACCTTGGCTTGGTATCTCCACATTTATTTTTGTTTATTCAGGTGATGAATGTAAATCCTTCATAGTCTTGGTAAACAGATTTTTCCAGAACTAAAATCCTTGCTTATCTTGACAACATTTTTTAAAGAGACCTGAAGCAATTTACCCAACTAAATCCTCCTTAATCCTAACACATTTTTTAGTTTGAGGTTAAATTAAATGTGCTTAAATTTCATTTGAGTCTTCACAATTTAGATTCTTGCCAGTTCCCTAATTTTATGACTCTTCTTCTTAAATACTCCTTCTGGAAGTGTCCAGATATTCTTCCTACTCCTACATATATTCCACTACTTCTTCTGAGAGTATAGAGTCTACCCTTCCCCTAAACTCTGTTATTATGACTATGTATATCATTCAGGGTATATCAGAGAACATTTACTCGTTTTTTTGTTTGTTTGTTTGTTTTTTTCCTCGCTTAGTTAACTTTGTATCCTTAGCTTCATGTCTGGTACATAAAGGGAATCAATGAATGTTTGTTGAATGAGTTCATGACTGAATAAATGATTGTTAGCTTCATTTTTCTAATTTTTCAGTGTGTCAGTTTGAGTCCACAGGAAAGGAGATGCTAAGACAGGATTAGATGTTTAAAGGATTTACTGAGGGAAGTAAATGTGAACCATAAAGAAGCAGGATTGGGAGTAGGCAGGGAGGTCCATCCAACCATAGCGCAGATTCTATACCTGTGAAAGGAGAAGAGGCAAGAAGGATTGGATAGGAAGAGCTTCAGACCGCAGGGGAGCTCTGAGAAAGTCGGCAATACTGACAATGAGTCCCTGAGCTAAATGTAACCTATCAGAGGAGTCCCACATCAGGAAGGGCCAGCACCACTGTATCTGTCAGATTCAGTTATTGACCGGGAGTCACCTGAGTGAAGTATGTCCACAGTGTTCATGGGGGTTGTAGCCGAGGATCTGGCCAGTCAACTCTGCCCCTTGCAGCCGGTGCTCTTGGAGTGATATTTGGGAGGAGCTCCTCCATGGCCACCGTGGTACATCACTGGAGCAACACAGATCCTCTTCTCCATGCCAGTTCACAAGCCCACACTCAGGCTCTGTTTAATAGCCCTTGAAATGTCTAGGTGTTTCCGTTTCCATAGTATACAGTCTCCTGGCAAATGACTGTACCTTGGCTTGAGGAAGGACTGGGGAAAAGATTATAGGAAATACTTGCAGAGTGTTTCTTAAGTTCACGGGTTCTGATCCTAAACGTGGGCTCAGGTCCTGGAACTGAGCAAGGGATTGTGACTTGTTATTGGTGTGACCACTCTTCATCTCCTGCTCCCCCATTCTTGCTTTTTGTTGCTGTTTTTATACATGTTAATATCACTGTGATGGTTAATTTTACGTGTCAAATTGGCTAGGCTACACTTACCAGTTTTTTGACCAAATGCTAGTCTACCTGTTGTCATGGCGTAATTACATGTAATTAAATCAATTGTTCTTGGGCAGAGAAGATTACCTTCTATAATGTATGTTTAATGTGTACTATGATGTAATCACATTCCATAATGCAATCTAACGTAATGTAATCAATCCATCAGTTGACGGCATACCATTGAAGGGTGAATCTTAATCTTAATCATTTATGAGTTATAAAAAAGTCTAGAAAAGACAAGGAGAGATACACTCACAGGGGAAGAAAGACAAAATGTGAAGATTGTATACAAGCAAACAAACATCAAGGATTGGTGGCAGGCCTAAGAAATTAGGAGAGAGAGTCACAGAAGGCAGCCACACAGCTGAGACCCTGGTCTGAAGTTTTAGCCTCCAGAATTGTGAGAGAAAAAAAATTTTGTTATTTGAAGCCACCCACTTATGGTATTTTTGTTATGGCAGCACTAGGTAACTAAGAGAAGCACTCTTGTCGACTACCCATTTACTTTCTCCCTAGGGACACATGTTTTGTTACTATCTGCACAACCATAGATCGAGCCCTCTTGGTTGCCCCTTCAACCTTGGTGATCATTATGGTAATCAGAGCCTCTCGGCATCTGGTGGGTAAATACCACCCCCTGCCTCTATCATTTTAAGGTCCATCATTCTCATGATATTAAAAAGCCCAGCTCTGTGACCACCACTCCTGATTTCAGCCCAGGCATACAGAGAAGAGCCACCACTGAATGTCTTAGTGAAGTTATCAGCGTGTTCATGACAGCCTTGGAGAGTGGTTCCCTCTGAGCCCCTCTATGTAATATGATTCTCTGGTGGGTCTTGTTGCCCCACATAATATACTGATCCAGCAGCCCAGTTTCCCCAGTTCCTTTATTTCTCCTCCCCATTTGCCAACACAACTCAGTCATTTCCACTTTGCTCAGCTTGGACCACCTTTTTCTGGAGTTTGCCCTATCCCCCATGGTCCTTGTCAGGTTGTTAAACACCATGTCCTAGAGAAGTGTCCTCAGTTCAAAACTTCTTACTGTTTAGTCTGATCCTGCTGTCTGACAAAGCATACTCCAAAGTCAATCCCAGCAGTATCTTGCTTGTAAATGTTGGCTACTTCTTGCGGCTCCCTTAGAGTATGATGTATTTTCTCCCATATCAGACTGAGCACATCTCCAACTGACTTATAATGGAATTTAGCCCTAGTAATTTGTCTGGCAGCAGGGGAAAGAAGTGAGGATGACCCTAAGGGTGGCCCTCACCATGTGGAAAGAGATCTCGGTGGCCTTGTCCAGCCTAGCAGAAGTGCTAGCTCTTATTAGGGAATGGTGTGCCACCTCGAGGCTGTTAAGGCTAAAGGATTTCTGCAGAGCCAATATCCTTGAGGCATCCACCTAGATGTCCCCATTTCGTGTTTTAGAGATCAAGGTTTTCCCATCCAGGGCCCTGAACTTAGCCTCATAGACCTTCCTTAGCTGAGCATTTAACAGTCCGTGCAGCTCTGTGACTGTAACTATTATGTTCTGATTCTGCGGCTCAGCTATGTCTTCTCTTCCAGTGCAGGATATGAGGCCCTTTGTAAGCTACAGAGCCCTGGTAGCACAGTGAATAAGAGCTACAGCTGTTAACCAAAGAGTCAGCAGTTTGAATCCATCAGCCTTTCCCTGGAAACCTTATGGGGCTGTTCTACTCTGTCTTATAGAATCGCTATGAGTCAGAATCTACTCAGCACCAATGGATTGTAAGCTACCACAGAGTTTCTCTGAATCTACACTTAGCCTTTAACTTCTTATTAACATTTTCTTATTATCCCTATGTAGGGTATCAATACAACATAGCCATAACCAGCCAACCCTACTGTCATTACAAGCATTATTCAACCCATATCTTTCTAACACTTGAAACATTGCACCTGCATTGTCCCATGTCACCATCAATGAAATATTCAGCAACTTGACTGCCATATTGTGTTAGGAACGAGCTGCAAGCGCTTGCCACTAAGGATAGCATCCTCTTGGCTGGTCAGGCAGTGAGTTAGGTGATCACCACTCCCCATCTCACTGACTATTTTCTTGGACAATTCCTGGTTCCTCTGTATTAGTTCAGTTTTTTGAGATGAAGACAAGACAAGATTAGATGTCTGACATATTTACTGATGGAAACATCTAGAAAGGTAAAGGAAGGAAGCAGGAGTGGGCAGGGGGAGCCTCAGACTGTGATGCAGGTGGGACACCTGTGAAGATAGAGGGAGAAGGAAGGATATTGGGTAGGAAGAGTTTCAGACTGTAGCAGTGTTCTTTGAAAGTTTCATTTAGACCAAAAGGGTCTCCCAGCCAAGGTTGCCCATTAGAGTGATCCTACATCCCCCAGGAATATACCAGCACTAATATCCCCACTGTGCCTAGTCATTGGCTGTGAGCAGCTTGGGGAGGCAAGCTGTCAGCACAAACATGGCAGTGGATCCAATGAGCACTATCTGCGGCTGACATCCAAGTATGCCTCCCCATGACAAAAGATCTGAGCAGCACATTTCCATGGCCACCTCCTTTACTCTTTGGGGTAGTCGTTCTGCTTCAAACATGTTATTGACCCCTAAAAATTGGTGGGAAGATTCTCTCAGCAGCATTCCATAAGAGTAAACAGAAATGATATACACTAAGCTGCTATTTTCCTCTCACAATACAGCTCCATTCCTATTGATGTATCTCAAGGTGATTATTGTCCTACACACTTCAAAGTAGCACTTGCCCTGAGTGACCTAACCCTTCATAGAGACTTCAATTATGCAAGCAGATTGTGTTTGCTTACTTCATGCATGGAAAGACAGAACAATGGGAGGAGGGGAGGCCAAATGCAAAGGTATTAATGCATTATCAATGTGTCCTACTGGGGTGGCTTACATGTTGCTATGATGCTGGAAGCTATGCCACCAATATTTCAAATATCAGCAGGGTCACCCATGGTGGACAAGTTTCAGTGAAGCTTCCAGAAGATTCCTAGTGATCTACTTTGGAAATCCTGTGGATGACAACAGATTATTGTCTGATATAGTGATGGAAGATGAGCCCCTAGGTTGGAAGACACTCAAAATACACAATGGTTGCAACAATGGACTCAAGCATAGGAATGCTCATGAAGATGGTAAAGGACAGGACAACATTTCTTTCTGTTGTACAAGGGGTTGCCATTAGTTAGAACTAACTCGACAGCAGCTAACAAAAACAGATGTAAAAGCCAAACAGGGTCTTGAAATTATGTTGCAGTGTTGGGAGTTCAACTCAAGGCCTACTAAATAGGAGACATTTTGGCTCTTGTCTACTTGCAGAAGACTCAGGAAAGGAGAAATAATATTTATTATATACCTACCATGTTGTAGCAATTAAGACTAAATTGTTTTGTAAGTTTTTTTTTGTTTTTGGCATTTTTTTGTGTTTGTTTTTTAAATTCTAAATCTCACAACTGCTAAGAGGTAGTTATTAGCATCTCCATTTAAAAGATGAGGAAATTGAAACTCAAAGAGATGAAGTAACGTGTTTGAGCTCTCTTGGCATGCAAATAGCAATACACAAAATACTAAACAGCTTAATTTTTATTGGTGTTTATATATATAGTTGCTGTTAAGGGAGCCCTGGTGGTGCAGTGGTTAAGCACTCATCTGTTAACTGGAAAGTCAGCAGTTCAAACCCACAAGTTGCTCTGTGGGAAAAAGATGTGACAGTCTACTTCTCTAAAGATTACGCATTGGAAATCCTATGGGGCAGTTCTACTTTGTCCTACGGGGTCACTATGAGTCAGAATTGACTCAGTGACTACGGGTTTTGTTTTGTTGTTAGGGCAGTCAAGTCAGTTCCGACTCATAGTGTCCGCAAGTATAACTTGGTCCTGTGCCATCCTCACAGTAGTAGGTATGTTTGAGCCCGCTGCTGCAGCCACTGCGTCAATCCATCTCATCAAAGGTCCTCCTCTTTTTTGATGACTCTTTACCAAGTATGATGTCCTTCTCCAGGGGTTGATCCCTCCTGATATATTTATGTCGTTGCTGTTGCTGTTATTGCGTGCTGTTGAGTCAATTCCAACTCATAGCGATTCTTCAGGACAGAGTAGAACTTCCCCATAGGGCTTCCTAGGCCATAATCTTTACTGGAGCAGATAGTCAGGTTTTTTCTCCCATCGAATAGCTGGTGGGTTCAAACCACCAACCTTTTGGTTAGCAGTAGAGCGCTTATGTACATATAAATCTTGGTTAAATAAATGAGCATATGAATGAGTGATTATCAAACAGTATGATAAGTGTGATATATATAAAGTCCTTAAATGTTATAGCTTACAGAAACATTAGAGATCACTCTATAGATTAGGAGTTAGCAAAGTTTTTCTATAAAGGTCCAAATAGTAAATATTTAAGGCTTTGTGGGCCAGATGCTCTCTAGCAACTATTCAACTTTGCTTTGTAGCACAAAACAGCCATTCACAATAAGGAAATGAATGGACGTGGCTGTGCTCCAATAAAACTCTGTTTACAAAAGCAGGCAGTGGGCATACTTTGACCCATGAGCCATAGTTTTCTGACTCCTACTTTAGATAAAAAATACACAGCTCAACAAGTTTAAGTAAGTTGCCCATGGTCACATAGTTAATTACTGGGAGAGCTAATAGTAAAACAAATGTTTCTTTCCTCCTACTGTATAACACTTCCTCTGCACCAACCCTCTCTTCTAGGATCTGTAACCAACTCTTTGATAGGAAAACAAGCTACTTATTGAAGAGGAGAAAGAAACAAGAATGGGAACCAGGCCTGGGCTTGGCATTCAAGATAAGGTAGGGACTTGGAAGGCAGAGTAGGTTTCCAGGAGTTTGGCAATTATGGATTGGGAATATTAGAGACCAGTTGTAGGAATACGCATTCATGAGATGACTGTAGTGGCCCTGTTGGAAATAGTGAAATACTGAAAAAAGGCCACTACTGTTGGCACTAATATAGGCTACAGATGACAGAACAAAAGAAGAAACTACTAGAACTGCTGACTGCTCGATTATTGGGAGGCAGGGTTTGTGTAGGGAGGGTGGCAAGGGGGACCCAGCAAGATGAGTACCAGGTGGAATTAGGGAATTGTGGCTGCATATCTGCATGATGACACATTGGCAGGTCCATGCACACAAACAGGCAGTTACAAGTTTCTGGCTTGGAGGAAAGATACATCATGCAACTGCTATAGACTTAGGGATCATAGAAATCTTTTTAAAATGGAAGTGTATTGCACCCACTCCTCACTTCTATAGTTGCTGTGAGTAGGAATAGACTCAATGACAATGGTTTTTTTTTTTTTTTTTTGGTTTCCTCACTTATTGGCAAGGTTAGGTTCCAAAGACCAGGTTGTTACGTGAAAATTGGTGTTATGTGAAAATGGAGGAGGACCACATCAGATCACAAAATGGAGGATAACTACATCATTACATAACTGCCAAATTACATCATTACATAGCTTCCAGATTACATCCTTACATAACTGCCAAACCACTGAGAATCATGACTTAGCCAAATTTTCACACAACCTTAATCATCACAGCCAGCACTACTCTTCCCTCGAAACTTAGCATTTGTTGCTGCCAGATATACATTGTTAATGTGCAAAATAGTCGGATAGCAGATTTTTTACTATCGTAAATACAAAATGTTGGATAATGAAGTAGTCGGTAAGTGAGGAATAGGTGTTTTACCTTTGTGTTATAGATGAGGCAGCAAATGCAGACAGGGTAAATAACACATCCAAGGTCACCCAGCTGTAAGTGGCAGAGCTGTGACCCACACCCAGGCAGCCTGACTGAAGCATATGCAGGCTCTTCTTATGTTTCTCAGTATGCATAAGTTTCAAAACACTTCGTATACAGGACACATTTTTAATAGTTTTTTACATATGCTTTTCATGTAGCGGAAGGAAGGTCACATTCCTTTCCACCCTCCAAGTTCCCTGAACTACCTTTATGTTGTTGCTGTTAGTTGCCATCAAGTTGGCTCCAGTTCATGGCAACCTTGTATAAAACAGAATGAACAGTTGCCTGGTCCCATGCCATCTTCATGATCGTTCATGTGTTTGAGTCCATTGTTGTGGCTATTGTGTCAATTCATCTCATTGAGGGTTTTCCTCATTTTTGTTGGCTTTCTACTTTACCAAGTACGTTGTCCTGTTCTAGAGACTAGTCTTTCCTGATGACCTGTCCAAAGCAAGCAAGTTGAAGTGTTGCCATCCTCACTTCTAAGGAATATTCTGGTTGTATTTCTTCTAAGATTGACCCACAGACACATTGGGGAGGGAGCCTAGGACAGTGACAGGTTCCAGGGAGGCATATGAGGACTTGATTTTCAACCACACTACCTAGGGGCTCCTGGAACAAATGGTTTGCACTTGACTATTAACCAAAAGGTTAGCAGTTCAAAACCACCCAGTGGCACTGCAGAAGAAAGACCTGGTGATCTGCTTCCATAAAAATTACAACCAAGAAAACCCTATGAAGCAGTTCTACTCTGTAATACATGGGGTCATTGGGAGTCAGCATCGATTAGATGGCAAGGGATTTGGTTTGCTTTACCTGTTTGTTAGGTGCTGTTGATTTGGTTCTGACTCATAGCCACCCTGTGTACAACAGAACGAAACACTGCTTGGTCCTGTGCCATCTCACAATCGTTGTTATGCTTAAGCCCATTGTTGCAGCCACTGTGTCAATCCATTTCCTTGAGGGTCTTCCTGTTTTTTGCTGACACTCTGCTATACCAAGCATGATGTCTCTCCAGGGACTGGTCCTTCCTGATAACACATCCAAAGTATGTGAGACGAAGCTTCATCATTCTTGATTCTAAGCAGTATTCTGACTGTACTTCTTCCAAGACAGACCTCTTCCTTCTTCTGGCAGTCCATGGTATATCCAATATTCTTCACCAGCATCGTAATTCAAAGGCATCAATTCTTCTTCAGTCATCCTTATTCATTGTCCAGATTTTGCATGCATATGAGGCTATTGAAAATACCATGGCTTGGGTGAGGCACACCTTAGTCCTCAAAGTGACATCTTTGTTTTTTAACACTTTAAAGAAGTCTTTTGCATCAGATTTTCCCAATACAATATGCCATTTGATTTCTTGACTGCTGCTTCCCATGGGCCTTGATTGTGCATCCAAATAAAATGAAATCTTTGACAATTTCAATCTTTTCTCTGTTTATCATGATGTTTCTACTTGTTTTACCTAGGAGATCCAATTTAATATAGTAGCACAATCACATGTGAGTCGTCAGATGGAATTTAGTTCAGACACTGTGTTGGACAATCGCAACATAAATGTGTAGTTCTTTTCAAGTCTGAGGGAGAAACAGACTGTCAGCTCCATGAAGGTAAGAACAAGGGCGTCTAGTATCACATATCCCTATCTCCTTGTATAGTGCTGTTCCTGGGACATAAGAAGTGCTGAATAAATCATTGTTAAATAAATGAGCATATGAATCAATGATTATCAAACGGTGTGATAAGTATTGTAGCACAGATGCAAAGTGCTATCAAAGCAGAGAAGAAACAACAATTAACTTCCCAGGGGAAGGGTAGGTAAGAACTACTGAAATGAAATAACTTTTGAGTTGGATCTTGAAGGATGAATATGTGTTAATGAGATGTGGATTGTCTTATAGAATCTTGTTAGAATATTCTTTATAAACTTGTACTTCTTGGAACTAGAAGTTGAAGGTAAACACAAGTCAAAGGACACCTTGCATCTACTCTGTGGCAAATATTTGCAGGCAAGATCTCATTTAATCCTTGTAATAGTCCTTATAATCAACTCAATTTTGACAGTGGGGAAACTGAGGTTCAGATAAATAAAGCCATTCCTTCAAGGTTATACCACTGGCACAAAGCAGAGCTAATGTTGGAAGCTAGATCTGACCGAGTCCAAAAAGAAAAGATCTACAGAACCAGATGTTTCAGCTAATTGAATCAGAGAAGTTTGTCTTGGAACATAAGGGAGATAAAAGGAGACAAATCATTGGACCCCAGTAGAAGACCTCAAATGCTATATTCCTTGGGTATATGTTCTGATGAAGTCACAAAATGAGAGATTCCGTGAGGAATTCTTGCTGTGCAAACAAGAGTCAGATGCTTTTAAAAAGCTTTTGTAAGACAGAAGACATTTGCACCATGTTTCAACAAGTTTATTGGCCTTCAAACTCTGGTGAACTACCAGAATTTCCATAGCAATGGCCAATGGCTGGTTTAAGCAAAGTTTACAGTCCTTGGCCATCGCTTCGCCCTAAAGATCACTGGCTTGAGGAAGATTAGAGAATGCCACGCTGGCTTCCAAACACAGCCAACCCACCTGCCTCTCTGATAAGCAGTGACCAGACAGCAAGACCTTAATCTGCTTTAAAAATTGTTGGCCTAAACAGACATGGCTGACTAACATTTGACTTCAAAGAAAATTGGAAAGGAATAGCCAAGCTGACCTGTACTGTAGACCACAGGGACTGGGCACATCATGTTTTCTGCATCAATGTAAATTTCCACGTTTTCTGGGTAATGGGGCGTTGTTTGAAAAGCCAACCTTACTTATGTGGCAGGGTTGGGGAGAGGCTCTCCCAGAGCCCTGACTGGGAGACCCTATCTGCACTCTGACTCTAGAACCCACTCTGACCTGCCCAAAATCTACAATACTTTCACCATGGTGGTATCTGTCAAGAGTCTTCCACTTATCTTTACTGAATGATAAAGATGATAACAGCTCATCTGGAAGAGTTAGATATCCAGTAACTTTCCAGATACTATTCCCACCGCTCCTCCAAATACCACTTGTGTCTGAAAACACAGAGTGAATTATTCCCCACTATTGCCTGAGGGAGGCTCAGAATGGTGGGGTCCAGGGTGGTTAAGTAATCTAATAGAGAAGCTTATTCTCCCAGCATCTTTCCTAAAATAGCTTCTTCTATCCCAGGAGAGTAGTGATCCAAGCTTTTCCCTATTTATGATGGAGATTGGCTTACCTTGTGTGTTTGTCATCTATGCTACTGTAATAGAAATACCACAAGTGGCTGGCTTTAACAAAGAGAAATTTATTTTCCTACAGTCTAGTAGGCTACAAGTCCAAATTCAGTGCATCAGCTCCAGGAGAAGGCTTTCTCTTCTCTGTTGGCTCTAGAGGAAGGTCCTTCTGATGCATCTGTCTTCCCTTGGTCTGGGAACATCTCAGGGCAGGAACTTCAGGTCCAAAGGGCATGCTCTGCTCCTTGCACTGCTTTCTTAGTGGTATGAGGTTCCCATGTCTCTCTGATCGCTTCTCTCTTTTATATCTCAAAAGAGATTGGCTTAAGACACTATCTAATCTTGTAGATCCCATAACAGCTGCTAATCCATTTTATTACATTATAGTGAAAGGATTTACAACACATAGGAAAATCACATCAATCACACAATGGAGGACAACCAGACAATACTGGGAATCATGGTCTAGACAAGTTGAAACATATTTTGGGGGGACACAATTCAATCCATGACACCCTGGTCCAGGAATTTGATGACGTCCCTTCATATTTTGTCTCTGATTTCTTTTCACACCAGCCTAGTAGCACATGTCACCATTAATGCCTGGCCACATGTGGATAGTCTAGCTATAGAAGCCAAACTCCTGATTGTTTACTGCCTTGTCATCACTTGCCTATGAAAATCTTGAAAGAAAGACCCTGGAGTAGGCCATCTCTTCATCTCCAGAGCTAATGCAGTGTCTAGAACTTAGTTAGTGCTCATAAAATGTTATATTTAATGAATAAATGAATGAATGCTTCAGTTACTTCTCCATCACAGAATAAAGTGGTTGAGACTATGATGTGAACTTCATGATATGGGTAGAAATATTGTATCCACTCCTAGCAGAACTTTTTTTTTTCCTTGAAGTGATATTCAAGGCAACCTCAAAGATGATCTTTAATTATCTTATCTGGCTTTTTAGCAAATGTGAATCTCTAACTGGACCTTATAGCCTCTGTAGTCATGAATTCTTTCCATTTGGATATATCAATAAGCATATTCCTAAATCCTAAAGTCAGCCATTTGAACCCACCAGCAACTATACAAGGGAAAAGACCTTGTGATCTGCTCCCTGGCAACCTACTCCCCAGAAGATTTGTTGTTGTTGTTAGGTACCATCGAGTGGGTTCCAACTCATAGTAGCCCCATGTAAAACAGAATGAAACATTGCTCCATCTTGTGGCATTCTTACAATATTAAGTGTGTTTAAGTCCATTATTGCAATCACTGTCTCAATCCACCTCACTGAGCGTCTTCCTCTTTTTTGCTAACTCTATAAGCCATTCACTTTGTGGTAATGTGTTACGGCAATCCTAGGAAACTAATACAGATTTTGGTGATGGGAAGTGGGATTCTGCTGTAACGAACACCTAAAAATATGGAAGTCACTTTGGAATTGAGTAATGGGTACATGCAGAAAGAATAAAGACGTGGTTGGTAGAATTATGAGAGTTAAAGAAAGAAGAGATGAGATCTGTAGAGAAAGCTTCCATCATCTTAGAAAATATATATATCATTACAGACAGAATGTTGGAAGGTTAAAGGTGCCTCTGGTGAATTAATTCTGCCTCAAGACTACGTAGAAATCCTGCTTGAGTTTCCAGCCTACAGGCCTTCACTCAGATTTCGCACTCAAGACGGCAACGTCAACTCTTATCTAAGTTTCCAGTCTTCTGGCCTGCTCTATAGATTTCAGACTTGCCAGCCCACATAATCCAGGGAGCCAATTCCTTAAAATAAGTCAATCTCTCTGTCTCTCTTTCCATATGTATATTTTATATGAGTCACCCCTTATCTATATATATGTGGAGTGCACAGATGGTGCAAATGGTTAATATGTTTGGGGGATAACTGAAAGTTTGGAGGTTCGAATCCACCCAGAGATGCCGCAGAAAACAGGCCTGGTGATCTACTTCCAAAAAATAAGCCACTGAAAACCCTGTGGAGTACACTTCTACTCTGGCACACACACACACACACACACCACACACACACACACACACACACACACACACACGTATATTGAGAGAGAAAGACAGAGATACATTATGTGTGTGTGTGTGTGTGTGTGTGTGTGTGTGTGTGCGTGTATATATGTAAATCTCCTAATATACTGAGTCTATTGGTTCTGTTTCTCTGCAGGACGCTGGCTGACCAGGCACTAGAATACAGTGATCTGCAAGGTTGATCCAGCTTCTGCCCTCATGGGGACCAAAGATGGCACTCGATTATGCATTCAACAAATGCGGACTAAGTGCCCTAAATGTCAGGGGACTGTGGGACAGTTGGCCTTCCCAGTGCCTTAACACATGAGAATTAACCTTACAGGACTCATAGCCTAATGAAAGAAGGTGAATTTGAGGACAAATAAGTGGCACACAGCATTAATCAAAGTCCCTTTGTCAAAACACTGCAATGTGTAAGGAAAGAGGCCTGTCAAAAGTAAGCTTCCTCCCTGAAGCCAAATCTGAACACACTTCCTTAGAGGAAAGGGCTGGACAAAGGCCAGGCAGTCAGTCCCTTGATCTTCAACCAATATAAATATTATCATCCTGCTGCCATGAAAATGAATTTCTCTGCTTAATCAACTTCCTTTCAATAATAAACTTACCCTGATGCCTGGTGCAAAGATATGGAGGTATAAGGCTGCCAAGGAATTTTCTCTAAGGGGAAATAATCTTCCTGCATTTTCTAGGAAATTTCTGGTTGAGGAGAACTCTGAGGTTATCCAACTTCCTTGCTCATCCAGTGGAACACTTTTACAGACATCCATTACATGCCAAAGGGAGGCAAAGACGGATGAGGCTAGGAAATTGTGTGAAACGCACGTACTCCTGCGTGGTTTATGTCCTTTTCTGTGCTGCTTTTCTGTCCTCTAACTGCAATGCACCACCTCAATCTTTGCTTATCGATCTCTCACAGTTTATGGACTTTAACTAGCACGCAATGCATTCTGAATTAAATAATGTTTCCTGAGGCCATGCCTGGGAATGAAAAACTGGTTAGTAAACCTAAGTTAAGTGATCAGTAATGTTTGAATACAGACAATGTAGACCAACTAACAAAGATAAAAGTAGCTTGTCTTGAAACATCTACATGGGAAACAGAATCATGTTATGACACAGGTATGACCTTTAAGGTTAGATAAACTAGAGCTGAATTTTGCTTTCCAGTCATTTTCACTTGGCATATTATTTAACTTCTCTAACAGTCTTTGAGATAAAAATAATACACCTATCTCATAAAAAGGAGGGATCAGTCCCTGGAGAAGGACATTATGCTTGGTAAAGTAGAGAGTCAGCAAAAAAGAGGAAGACCCTCAACAAGATGGATTGACACAGTGGCTGCAACAATGGGCTCAAGCATAACAAGGATTGTGAGGATGGTGCAGGACTGGGCAGTGTTTCGTTCTGTTGTACATAGGTTCGCTATGAGTAGGAATCGACTCGATGGCACCTAACCACAGCATCTCATAAAGTTGTTGGGAGATTATAATGCAAATATGTAGGTGCTTAAGACATAGTAGCTGTCATGAAGAGATACCATTTCATATCCACTAGGCTATTTTATTTCATTGCCTGTTCATTCCCTGGCAGTCCATGGTGTATTTAATACTCTTTGCCAACACATTATTCAAAGGCATCAATTCTTTGGTCTTCCTTATTTATTGTCCAGGTTTCACATGCATATGAGACAAATAAAAATACCTTGGCTTTGCTCAGGTGCACTTTAGTCCTCAAAGAGACGTCTTTGCTTTTCAACACTTTAAAGAGTTGTTTTGCAACAGAGTTGCCCAATGCACTATATATTTTGATTTCTTCACTGCTACTTCTAAGAGCAGTGATTGTAGATCCAAACAAAATAAAATCCTTGACAACTTGTATATTTTCTCCATTTATCATGATGTTAATTATTGACCCAGTTGTGAAGATTTTTGTTGTCTTTATGTTGAGGTGCAATACATATAGGAGACTGTACTGTTTGATCGTCATCAGTAAATGCTACAAGTGCTCTTCACTTTCAACAAGCAAGGTTGTGTCATCTGAATATCACAGACTGTTGAGTCTTCTTCCAATCCTGATGGTGTGTTCTTCATCATATAGTTCAGTTTCTGGAATTATTTGCTCAGCCTACAGATTCAATAAGTATGGTGAAAGAATACAACCATTACGCACACCTTCCCTGACTTTCGAACACACAGCATCACCTTGTTCTGTTTGAACAACTGCCTCTTGTTCTATGTACAGGTCCCACATGAGTACAATTATGTATTCTGGATTCCCATTCTTCCCAATGTTATCCATAATTTATTATGATTCACACAGTCAAATGCCTCTGCACAGTCAATAAAATACAGGTAAACATCTTTCTGGTATTCTTTGCTTTTAGCTAAGATCCGTTTGACATCAGCCATGATATACCACATTCTATGTCTTCTGAATCTGGCTTGAATTTCTGGCAGTTCCCTGTCAATGTACTGTTGCAACTGCTTTTGAATGATCTTCAGCAAAATTTTACTTGTGTGATATTAATGATATTGTTCGGCAATTTCTGCATTCTGTTGGATCACTTTTCTTTGGAGTGTGCACAAATATGGATCTCTTCCGGTCAGTTGGCCAGGTAGCGGTCTTCCAAATTTCTTGGCATAAACAAGGGAGAACTTCCAGTGCTGCATCCATTTGTTGAAACATCTTAACTGGTATTCCGTCAATTCCTAGATCCTTGTTTTTTTGCCAGTGCCTTCCGTGCAGCTTGGATTTCTCCCATCAGTACAATCAGTTCTTGATCTCATGCTATCTCCTGAAAAGAATGATAGTCAACCAATTCTTTTTGGTACGCTATCTCTGTGTATTCCTTCTATCTTCTTTTGATGCTTCCTATGTCGTTCAATATTTTACCCATAGAATCTTTCAATATTGCAACTAGATGCTTGAATTTTTTCTTCAGTTCTTTCGGCTTGAGAAATGCCTAGTGTGTTTTTCTCTTTTGGTTTTCTAACTCCAGGTCTTTGCACATTTCATTATAATATTTTACTTTGTTTTCTTGAGCCATCCTTTGAAATATTCTGTTCAGCTCTTTATTTCATCATTTCTCTCATTCACTTTAGCTACTCTATGTTCAAGATTAAATTTCAGAGTCTCTTCTGACATTCATTTTGCTCTTTCTTTTCTGTCTTCTTAATGACCTTTTGCTTTCTTCATGTGTGATGTCCTTGATGTCATCAAACAACTCCTCTGGTCTTCAGTCATTGGTGTTCAACATGTCAAATCTGTTCTTGAGATGATCTCTAAATTCAAGTGATATATATTCAAGGTCTTACTTTGGCTGTCACGGAATTGTTTTAATTTCTTCTGCTTCTAATTAAACTTGCATAGGTGCAATTGATGATCTGTTTCACAGCCAGCCTCTGGCCCTGTTCTGACTGATGATATGGAGTTTCTCCACTGTCTGTGTCCACAGATGTAGTCGATTTGGTTACTGTGTATTTCATCAGGTGAAGTCCATGTGTATAATTGCCGCTTATGTTGTTGAAAAAAGGTCTTGAAAAATTATATCATGCAGTCTCCAGCATAGCTTCTCTTACCAAGGTCCTGTTTTCCAACTACTGATCCTTCTTTGTTTCCAATTTTCACATTCCAATTACCAACAATTATAATTGCATCTTGATTGTATGTTGGATCAATTTCAGACTGCAGAAGTTGGTAATAATTTTCAATTTCTTTGTCTTTTGCATTAGTGGTTGGAGAGTAAATTTGAACAATAGTCATATTAACTGGTCTTCCTTGTAGGCGTATGGATATTATCCTATCACTGACAGCATTGTACTTGAGGATAGATCTTGAAATGTTCTTTTGATAATGAATGCAATGCCACTCCTCTTCAATTTGTCATTCCTGGCATAGTAGACCATATGATCGTTTGATTCAAAATGGCCAATACCAGTTCATTTCATCTAACTAATGCCTAGGATATTGATCTTTATGTGTTCCATTTCATAATCGACTCAACGGCCACGAGTTTTTGTTTTTTTCTAGTTTTCCTAGATTCATACTTCGTACATTCCACGTTCTGGTATTAATGGATGTTTGCAGCTGTTTCTTCTCATTTTGAGTCGTGCCACATCAGCAAATGTAGGTTCTGAGAGCTCAACTCAATCCACGTCATTAAGGTTGACTCTACTTTGAGGAGGCATCTTTTCCCCGTCTTATTTTGAATCCCTTCCAACCTGAGGGGCTCATCTTCTGGCACTATATTAAACGATGTTCCACTTCTAATCATAAAGTTTCCACTGCCAGTTTTTTTAGGAAGTAGACCACCAGGTCCTTTTTCCTAGTCTCTCTTAGTCTGGAAACTCTGCTGAAAACTGTCCACCATTGGTGACCCTGCTGGCATTTGAATACTGATGACATAGCTTCCAATTCACAGCAACATGCAAGCCACCACAGTACAACAAACTGACAGACGAGTGGTAGAGAATTATCGTATGGCACAGCAATTCCACTCCTGGGTATATACTCCAAAAAACTGAAAGCAGGGACTTAAACATATACATGTACACCAATGCTCATTGTGACGTTATTCACAATAGCCAAAAGATGGCAACAATCCAAGTGTCCATCAACTGATAATGGACAAACAAAATGTGGTATATATGTACAATTACAATAGGATGTTATTTAGCCATAAAGGGAAGTTAAGTTCTGATACATGGTATGATATGGATGAATCTTGAAGACATTATGCTTAGTGAAAAAGTCAGTCACAAAAGGATAAGTATTGTGTGATCCCACTTATATGAAATACGTAGAATAGGTAAATGTATAAAAACATAAGTAGACTAATTTTTGCTAGGGGTTAAGGAAAGGCAAAAAATGGAAGTATTGTTTAAAGAGTGATTATCAGGTTTTTTGAGTTGATTCTGACTCACGGTGATCCATATTCTCCACGGTGTTTCAATGACTGATTTTTCAGAAGTAAATCACTAGACCTTTCTTCTGAGGTGCCTCTAGGTAGATTAGAACCTACATCCTTTTGATTAACAGCCGAGCGGATTAAGTGTTTACACCACCCAGGGATTTACGTTTAATGAGTACTGAACTTCTATCTGGGATGACCAAAAAAAAAGAAAACAAAATTGAAAATAAGTTGTGGTGATGTGTGCACAACATTGTGAATGTAATTAATGCCACTGAATTGTACACTTAAAAATGGTTAAAATGGCAAATTTTGTGTTATACAGTATATATTCTACCACAGTAAAATTTAAAGAAAAAAATCAAAATGTAGTAGCTGTTTCAAAATATGTTTTCTTTCCTTGCTTCTCTCAATATATATTTTTCCATGAATCTACCTCTGAGTGTGTGCGTATAAGTTTTTCCATTTTCTCATAAAACCAACACATTCAAAGAAAAGGGTGTTGCCTAGGGCAGAAGCCATTTACTTTGGGTGCAGAAGTCCCCAGGATGCAGCCCCTGCAGAGTAAATCATCCCTCTGAGTTTGAGAATAGCTTTATGTGACAGGTGTGCATGGGCTGGCTTTTAGAAATCGGGTGGCACCAGATGGAAAATGTCCAGCTTCATTGCCTCTCCTCCCAGGCTCCTGTCACTTGCACCCATGCGGTTTTCCCCACACCTGCAATTAGCACGGGGCAACATTTAAAAGGGTCTTGCGCCCACTCCCCTTGCTTTTACCTGTCTCTCACAGAGACCTCAGTGTGGCTGACACTAAGAAACCTGGAATTATTCCGTTTTATCAAGTTGTAGGCTGACAGTGAGGATGAAAAATCATGAAAAGCCAACCAACACGTTATCCGTTATGTTTGCGAACAGCTTACTGTGTCTGACAGACTCCTCAGTCTTACTTTACATTCTAACATGAGCATCAAATGGACTTTAGTTTGTGTGTGTGTGTGTGTGTGTGTGTGTTGCTTATTTCATCTACAGTTTAACTACTGTATCAATCATTATGAAAATGCTTGCCCTTGATTTGTATGTTGTTGTTGTTAGGAGCCCTGGTGGAGACTGCTTGGTTGCTAACTGAAAGCTTGGAGGTTTGAAAGCACCCAGTGGCACTGCGGTAGAAAGACCTGGGGACCTGCTCCCATAAAGATTCTAAAACTCGAAGCCGTCAAATAGATTTTGACCCACAGCGACCCTATAGGACGAAGTAGAACTGCCCCACAGGGTTTCCTAGACTAATCTTTACAGAAGCAGAATGCCACATCTTTCTTCCTTGGAGTGGCTGGTGGGCTTAAACCACCAATCTTTCGATTAGCAGCCAAACGCTTAACCACTGCACCACCAGGGCTCCTCTGTAAAGATTACAGCATAGACAACCTTCCAGGGCAGTTCTTCTCTGTCACATAGGGTTACTATGAGCTGAAAAATCGACTTGATAGCACCTATGAACAACAGCTGTTGTTGTTAGCTGCGGTGGAGTGTACCTTGATGTATGATAACCCCATGTACAACGGGAGGAAGCACTGCCCAGTCCTGTGCCATCCCATGATCTGTTGCGGATCAGATCTTTGCAATCCATATGTTTTTCAATGGCTGATTTTTGGAAGTAGATTACTAGGCCTGCATTCCTAGTTCATCTTAGTCTGGGTGATGGCTCTGCATGAAGTACACTGGCCAGGAATAGAACCTGGGTCTCCTGCATGGAGATGAGAATTCTACCACTGAACCACCAATGCCCTCTGACTTGTGTGTTAGTCTAATATTAATATTTTGTTATATTTCTACACTACACCTATTTCAGGTGTACCAGATCCCAATATCTAAAATTAAAGTGAACGTCTGTTATTTTCTTAAGGCTGATGTAATGAAACACCGCAAAGTGGGTGTCTTTAAACAACAGAAATGTACTGTCTCACAGTTCTAGAGGCTGGGAGTCTCTTATCAGGGTGTCAGCTGTGTTGATTCCTTCTGAGGCTTTGAGGGAGAATAAATATGTTCCATGCCTCTCTCTTAGCTTCTGGTAACGCCAGGCATTTCCTTGGCTTGTAGTCAAAGCATTACGTGGTGTCCTTCCTCTGTCTCCCTGTCTCTGTGTGTCTTCTCTTCTTGTATAAGGACACCAGTCATATAGAATTAGGGCCCACCCTACTCCAATATGACCCCACATTAATCTAACTGATACCATCTTCAAAGAGCCTATTTTCAAACAGGGTCACATTCACAGCTACAGGGGTTAGGACTTCACCATATCTTTTGGAGGACACAATTGAATCCATAACAGTAAATTTTTGATATATTTATATACTTCAATGCATTCCTCAATTCTCAACATCAGGCAATAAGGTGGCATGTTAAACACCCATTTTCTATCCCTAACCACATATAGAATGATTATCCACATAAACGGTGATCCGTAAGCAGATATATGTTCTGTTCTTATTCTCACCCTGGCTAACCTCCATCTCCCCATCAGCTGCCTTCCTGTCCTTAGCATCAGGGAATCAATGAATGGCAGATTAGAAAGGTGTCCCTCAGAGGGGGTTGCTGCACTTCTCAAATGGCATCATGGTTAAAAATCGGCTCTGATCCCAGACCGTCTAAATTTAAATGGATTCTCTCCACTTACTGGCTGGGTGATGATAGGCAAGGTACTGAAATTTCCCTTGTCCTCATCTCATCATTTTTAATATGAAGGAAAAAGTGACTCTTTCTCCAAAGATGGTTGGAAAGATTAAATGAGATACACATTTTCAACATTAACAATGCCAGATTCAAAGAAACCGCTCAGTACTTGTTAACTTTATTATCTTACATGTGCGATACTGATGTCCAGCAGGGCAAGATATTTTGCCACTCCCCAAGGTCATTGTTATGGATTGAATTGTGTTCTTTCAAAATATATTTTGCGACCCTAACCCCTTTACATGTGGATGTAATCCCGTTAAGGTAATAGGGTTTTCTTTGTTATGAATGAGGCCATAGCATTGGAAGGTGTGTCCTAAATCTAAGCACTTCTGAGTTATAAAAAGAGCAGATTAGACACAGAAGCACTCACATAATAGATGTCATGTGAAGATCACCAAGAAGGATTGCTAGAAGGGATAAGAACCTTCTCCCAGAGCTACAAAGAGAGAAAGAGCTTCCCCTAGAGCTAGTGACCTGAATTTGGACTTCTAGCCTCCCAAACTGTGAGAAAATAAGTTTTTCTCCTTTAAAGTTACCCATTTGTGATATTTCTGTTACAGCAGCACAAAGGAACTAAAACAGTCATCATACAAAATAAGGGATAAACCTAGGCTAAGACATAGATTTCTAAATAATTGGTCCTTAAACCACTCTCCACTATGTCTTTGACACTTCATTCACAGGCTGAAATTTCCTTTGCCCTTAGTAGCTTCATGAAAGAGTTCTTCATCCAGAAAATAAAGTATATTCTCCGCCTGAGCTAAATCTGGGTATGTTTTCTCTGACCTTGAAAAGAACCAAGTCCAACAATGGATAAAGACAAGTAGACACAAAGTTTCTATATAGCGTATTCAATGTTATAACAAAATATGAGAATATGGAAATGGAAGTCATTGAGGATTTGGTAGTCCACTCTACTTGCTTAGGTTAGTGTGAGATTGCCACTGAAAGAGTCACAGAAGAGATGACACTTAAATTGCCATGAAAAATAAATAGACATTTGCTAAAAGGAAAATAACATGGTCAGGGGAGGGCATTGTGAGTCTATTCATCATTCATTCATTAATGCAAGCGTGCATGCAACAAATATTTATAGAGCACCACAATTATTCCCCTAGTCCAAGCTACATTTATCTTTCATCTGGGTTGTTGCAATAGCTTCCTAAATGGTTTCCTTTCACAAAAACCTTCCTGTTGCTATGAAGTTGACTCTGACTCATGGCAACTCCAAGAGTGTCAGAGTAAAACTGTACTCCATAGGGTTTTCAGTGGTTGATTTTCTGGAGTAGATGGACAAGTTTTCTTTGACAGCATCTCTGGATGGACTGCAACCTCCAACCTTTTGGTTAGCAGCAGGGTACATTAACCTTTCACACCATCCAAGGACATACAAAGCTTACTCCTGTCTTACAACCAGAGGAATTTTTAAAATGAAAATTTGATCATGGCCTCACATGCCTCCATCTGACTCCTGCCCACCAACCCCCATGTGACCAAAAGCCCTTATACTGTCTGACGACTGCTTTTCTTACTCCACCCTGGCCCTTGCATTCTGAGATCCAGCGAGACTTTCATTAGATCTCACTAGAATCCCCACTTCTTCAAGAAGCCTGGCCTGCAAGCCCAGGTTTGGTGCCATTATTATAATTACCACCCAGATTTTTGTTTATAAGTATGATTTTTCACTAAGAGTGGAAAATAGATAACTCAAGGGCTAGAGCAAGGAAAGTTCAAAAAGAACATGGAACATCTTGTGTGAAAAAGGAAACGCATGAAGAATGATGAGGACACATCAAAGAACACAGAAACCCCATTGCAAGGGCTTTCAATAACCAAATCTGAGAAAATATGAGCATCAAAATAAGAATGATAGTAAAGGATTATAACCCATTGAACAAAATAGGGCAATATGAGTCCATAATGATAAAAATAAACAAATGAATAAAATAAAAGTTTGATGAGGAATGGAATTGTCTCAAAATACCTACCACAAATTCTTATTAATTTTAACAGGAAAAGGAGAGACTTTAAAGTAGAGCACTGTTTGACTTAATCAACATCATGAGTAATAGAAAAAAAGTAAATTATGTGTCACCTAATAGAATGCAAAGAAAATAAGAATATTATCCTGCCAAAAATTCGTAACTCAAATCATGAGGAAACTTCAGACAAGCCCAATTTGATGGACATTCTACAAAAATAGTGGGCCTGTAAACTTCAAAAGTGTCAGGGTCATGAGAGTCAAGTAAAGGCTGAAAATTATTACGAATTGTTGGAGACTAACAATACGTGAAATGCCATGTATAACAGAGAGAAAGGCCGCCCAGTCCTGTGCTATCCCTGAAATAGTAGGTATGTTTGAGCCCATTATTGCAGCCACCGTGTCAATCCATCTCATTGAGGGTCTTCCTCTTTTTTCTTGACCCTCTAATTTACTAAGCATGATGTCCTTGTGCAGGGACTGGTCCCTTCTGATAATACATCCAAAGTATGTGAGAAGAAATCTCTCTATCCTCACTTCTAAACAGCATTCTTACTATACATCTCCCAAGAAAGATTTGTTTGTTCTTCTGATAGTCCATGGTATATTGAATATTCTTTGCCAGTACCGTAATTCAAATGTGTCAATTCTTCTGTCTTCTTTTTGTTGTTATTGTTTAGCTTTCACATGAATATGAGGCAATTGAAAATACCATGGCTTGGGTCAAGCTCACATTAGTTCTCAAAGTGATATCTTTGCTCTGAACACTTTAAAGAGGTCTTTTGCAGCAGATTTCCCACTGTGATACATTCTTTGATTTCATGACTGCTGCTTCCATGGGCATCTTTCTGGTAGTCTCTGCTTTCAGCCAAGATCCATCTAAAATCAGCAATGATATCCCCCCTCCCACATCCTCTTCTGAATCTTGCTTAAATTTCTGGAAATTCTCTGTCGATGTATGACTGCAGCCATTTTTTAATTATCTTCATAAAAATTTTGCTTGCCTGTGATATTAACAAAATTGTTCCATAATTTCCACATTCTGTTGGGTCACCCTCCAATGGAACGGGCACAAATATGGATCTCTTCCCATCAGTTGGCCAGGTGGTTGTCTTCCAAATTTATTGGCATAGACAAGTGAGCACTTTCAGCATCACATCTCTTTGTTGAAGCATCTCAATTGATATTGCATCAATTATGGAACCTTGTTTTTCAACAACACTTTCAATGCAGCTTGGACTTCTTCCTTCAGTACCACTGGTTCTTGGTCATATGCTACCTCCTGAAATGACTAATCATTGACCAATTATTTTTGCTACAGTAACTCTGTATTTCTTCCATCTTCTTTTGATGCTTCCTGTGTCATTCAATATTTTGTCCACAGAATCCTTCAATATTGCAACTTGAGGCTTAAATTTTTAATTCAGTTCATTCAGTTTGAGAAATGCTGAGTGTGCTCTTCCTTTTGTTTTTTTAACACCAGGTCTTTGCACATGTTATTGTGATACTTTACTTCGTCTTCTCGAGCCACCCTCGATAAAATAAATAATTAAGACACCCCAAAACAAGACAAAAGAGAGAAAGGAGAAAAAGGAACGAAAGAAAGAAGGTAGGAAGGAAGGAAAGGAAAGGAAGAGCAAGAGAGATGCAGAGAATGAAGACAGTGAGAAACTAAGAGAGAGAGAGAAGGCAAAAAAAAAAAAAAAGGCCAGTGCGGTTCTAAATCAAGGCTTGGAAAATAACTACT
>NW_004444086.1:5688658-5722547 GCF_000243295.1 Trichechus manatus latirostris
AATGAAGACAGTGAGAAACTAAGAGAGAGAGAGAAACAAAAAAAAAAAAAAAAAGGCAGTGCGGTTCTAAATCAAGGCTTGGAAAATAACTACTCATCTTCCAAATCTGGCCTGCCAACACCTCAACTTAAAGAAAACAAAAATCCTCACAACTGGACCTTAAGCAACATCATGACAAACAGTGAAAATATTGAAGATGTCAATAATTTAATTTTACTTGGATTCACAATCAAGTCCATGGAAGCAGCAGTCAAGAAATCAAATGGCGTATTGCATTGTACAAATCTGCAGCAAAAGACCTGTTTAAAGTGTTAAAAAGCAGAGATGTCACTTTGAAGACTAAGGTGCACCTGACCCAAGCCATGGCATTTTCAATTTCCTCATATGCATGCGAAAGCTGGACAATGAATAAGGAAGACCGAAGAAGAATCGATGCCTTTGAATTACGGTGTTGGTGAGCATAATGAATGTACCATAGATGGCCAGAAGAACAAAAAAATATCTGTCTTGGAAGAAGTAAAGCCAGAATGCTCCGTAGAAGCAAGGATGGTGAGACTTCATCTCACTTACTTTGGACATGTTTTAGGAAGTACCAACCCCTGGAGAAGAACATCATGGTTGGTAAAGTAGAAAGTTAACGAAAAAGAGGAAGACCCTCAAGGAGATGGATTGACACAGTGGCTGCAACAATGGGTTCAAACACAGCAAAGATTGTGAGGATGACACAGGATCAGGCAGCGTTTCATTCTGTTGTGCATAAGATTGCTATGCATCAGAACTGACTCGAAGGCACCTAAGACAACAACAATTTTTATATGGCCCCGGGACTAACAATCAGAGCACTGGTGGTGCAGTGGTTAAGAACTCAGCTGCTAAACAAAATGTTGGTAGTTCGAATCCACCAACTGCTCCTTGGAAACACCATGGGGCACTTCTACTCTGTCCTATAGATTCACTATGATTCAAAATCTACTCAAAAACAACAGGTTTGTTTTCAGGACTAAGAATAATTTTTCTATTTTCAAAAAGTTAAAAAAAATCAAAATAAAATAATATTTGTGATGTGTATAAAATATATGAAATTCAAATCCCAGTGTTTATAAAGTTTATTGGAACATAGCCATGTTCATTAATTTACATATTGTCTATGGCTTCTTTCATTCTACAAGTGGGGTAGCTGTGACAGAGACTCTATATGGGCTCTCCATTGCTTCGGAGTCCTGCCTGATACACCACTAATCACAGTGGCAGAGTACCATAGTATGGTATTTTATTTATTTGCTTACTATTCCTAGTGTGTTCCCTCATGTCAAAGAAAGAAAGAAAAGTGGGGTCTGCATGTTGCAGTTTTACAGCATAGTAGAGTGTATATTATTTTGTTATCAAATTAGATATCAAAGCATGTTGTTGTTGTTGTTATCAGGTGCCATCGAGTCGGTTCCGACTCACAGGTACCTTACGTACTACAGGATGAAACACTGCCCGGTCCGTGCCATGCTCACAATCTCTGCTGTGTTTGAACCCATGGTTGCAGCCACTGTGTTAGTCCATCTCGTTGAGGATCTTCCTCTTTTTTGCTGACTCTCTACCAAGCATGATGTCTTTCTCCAGGGACTGATCCCTCCTGATAACACGTCCAAAGTATGTAAGACTTAGTCTCGCCATCCTTGTTTCTAAGGGGCATTCTGGATGTACTTCTTCCAGGACAGATTTGTTCATTCTTTTGGCAGTCCATGGTATATTAAATATTCTTTGCCAACACCACAATTCAAAGGTGTCAATTTTTCTAAGGTCTTCCTTATTCATTGTGAAGTTTTCGCATGCATGTGATGCGATTGAAAATACCATGGTTTGGGTCAGGCGCAACTTAGTCTTCAAAGTGACATCTTTGCTTTTCAACACTGTCAAAGCATTGTGTATGTTATTTTAGCTGTGCTTAAAGAATACAATGGAGCCCTGGTGACACATTGGTTAAAGTGATTGACTGTTAACTGAGAGGTCAGTGGTTCAAAACCACCAGTGGCTCTGCAGGAGAAAGATGTGGCAGTCTGCTTCTGTAGAGACTTATAGCCTTGGAAACCTTATGGGTTGCTATGACTCAAAATCCACTTGACAGCAGTGTGTTTGGGTTCTTAGTTTTAAAGAATACAATATTACCAGTCCAAGCTCTCTTCACAACATTCCTAACTCACAGGAAAGCAGCAGCCAAAAACAAAGAAACAAACAAAAACAATAGAACATTTAAAACTGAATATCTCATCATAGCAAAAATTTCTTCACACACACACAAAAATTAACATGAGTCTTCAACAAAAGTAAGTTTTTGAGGGGCTCATTTGTCAGCTAAGCAATAAAGACCATTTACCAACCATGTGTTAATTACATTGTGTCTAATTGCAGCAGCCAAAGAAATGTATCTATAGAAAATAAACTTGTTGCAAACTATGAGCCTTTGGTGAGAATAGTTGCTGAAAGAGTTGAGAATGTTGGTAGCAATACCAACAGTCCATTAAAAAAAAACACAGCAAACGATCAGGGGGCTTTCTTGGCTCTTGATACTTCTACAGATATTACTAATACTGCAAGTAGTATTGTCTTTTTTTTCCAAAAAGCCAATGCTGAGTTTGAAATTCTGTATAATTAACCTCTATGAATAGTCTTTGATGAACAGCTATGCGTGAGAATATTTTCAGAGACTGAGAAAACACCAATTCAGTACAACCTGAACTGGAATCTGCTAAGGTGTGTAATACCTGATGGTGGTAAAAGTATAAATGAAGCAGAAAAAGATTTACTTGGAAAAATGTACAAGGCTTGTCAAAATGTAAGTTGTTTAAAGCCCGTAGTTATTCACTGTATTATTATATCAGCAGGCAATTTGTTAAGGAGCCCTGGTGGTGTAATCATTAAGCACTTGGCCACTAACCAAAACGTTGTTGTTCAGACCTACCCAGTGGCTCTGCGAGAGAAAGATCTGACAATTTACTCCTGTAAAGATTAAAGCCTAGAAAACCCTATGGGGCGGTGCTACTTTGTCACATGGGGTCACCATGAGTTGATATCAACTTGATAGCACCTAACAACAACAGGCAATTTGTGACAAATATTTGAATCTATTATCTGTTATTCAACCAGTAGCGTCAACAGTGAACTTCATTTTCTCTCATGGCATTAACTATTGTCAGTTCTGTGGTTTTTGTTCACAAATAGAAGCTGAATACCCTGAATTGCCCTAGCACACAGCAGTTCAATGCTTTAACAATGGTAAAGTTTTATTATGCTTTTTGTCTTCTGCTCAGACCAAGATTGTGATTTTTCTGAAAAAGAAGACCATCCTCAATCACTATTATATAACACTGAATGATTGCATGGATTTGGAAATTAGGTTATTTTATTGCATACTTGATAATGTTTCATGAGTCAGCATAAACTAACAAGGTTAGTGGTGACTATATGTAAAACGTAAACATGATAACAGCATCTCAATGACAACTAAGGTTGTTGGAATTACATATAATGTTAACTTGCTTTATAACTTCCTCTGTTTTCAAAAGTTAAAACCAGAAGCAAGCTCTCCATTCCCACACACATTTGCAGTGAATGAATTTTCCAGGCTCAAATTATAGTTCCAATAACATTTTTCAGACATTGGTGCAAGTGTAAAGGAAATTTAGATATTTCAAAACTATTTAACTGTGTTATTAAGGAGCTTCCACCTAACTTTCAGTTGAAAAGTGATTAATCTGTAATACAATGACATGTTAAAAGGCAAATATAGAGAATATTCTAATAAAATTCTATAAATGCCTTTCAAATGATGAATATTCTCAATTAATATCATATGTTCATGGATTGAAATCAGTATTTGGTAATACCTAACTGTATGAAAGATATTTTTAAAGATGAAATATATAAAACTTCATTATGGATCAGCATTAACAGATAAACACTTGGAATTGATTTTGATGATAGAGAACACTAACTCTGAATAGCAATTAAGTGAAATTTTATCCTCCCTCCAAAAAAAAAATTCTTCTTAGTAGATGTTTATTACAAAAAAAATTTTACTAAATTATTATTATTATATTTTGAATTTCATCCACGTAACATTTTTGTGATTTGTTTTTCCTTTTGTTATATATGTGCCAACATAATATCTTTGATCTTGCCTCTAGGCCCCTCAAAACTAAAATATTTGCTATACATCCCTTCAGAGAAAAAGTCTGCCCACACTTGCTCTGAATGAAAAGAGTCTCAAGCGACAAGGAATAAAATGCAATGTGTGCTCTTTATTTGGATCCAAGTTCAAAAAAATAAAACAGATGTAAATGGCATTTGGGAAACATTGGAGAAAATTTGGTTTTATTTTGACATATCCTGTGTAATAATTATATTATTGAATATATTTAAATTTTCTTGGTTGTGATAACCATATTGGGGATATAGAAGAAGCACCTTGTTCTTATAAGCTAAATGCTGAATATGATGTCTGCAATTTAACTCAGATTATTCAGCAAAGGAAAAACAAATGTGACAAAAACATGAACAATTTGTGAATCTACATGAGGGCTATACATGTGTTTGTTGCACTATTCTTTTAATCTCTACAATTTTGAATTTAAATAATAAAATTGGGGACAAAAAGAAGGCTTCTCTTACCAGGCTATCAAAAATAACTCCCAGTCACTCACCAAACAATTATCTCATTTTATGTCCATCATATTGCTTATTATAGCATAATGTTTATTTCTTTATTTATGTGTTAAATATCTAATCCTCTGAGATAATGTACACTCAGTGAGAGGAGGGTCCATGTCTGTTTTGTTCTTTGGTGTATTCCCAGTAACCACAAAATCTCTGACACATTGTGCACACTCAACAAAATTTGTTAAATAAATGGAAGGAAAAGAAAATGAGAAAAATAGAAAATAAATGAATAAATAAATGGCAGAGCATCCGTCATAGATCCTTCTTTGGGAGGTTTAAGCCAGCCCAGTTACTTCCACCACACACACCCTCCAGCCACCACTTGAACTGGGTATTTTTTGTGAATGCCCTCAGTATTCTGGTCCCTGTTTCTGACCTGCTGTCAGTCCACACTCCTAGCTCTCCTTGATGCTCTTCTACTGGTTCCTGACCCTAGTCTCAATCTTGTCTGTGCCACTTTGGGTTGCTGCTTGTACTAAGCAGCTCTGATGTGTGAACCTATGATTTCCCCAGTGAGTAATCACTTGTTAGTCATTCCTATAGTAACTGGCACTTCTCAGTTTCAGTCTCTCAGAATAAGTCTCCAATCATGAGTCAGTCCTGTCCAATTCCTTCCACTGGGAAAGTGGAGAAGATCACCTTCCAGACCCTGTACAAGTCATAGCAGCGGTGGTTTTGTAATTTAGTTCCCTTTATTTCTCCCCAGAATCCTTCATGGTAGGTAATATCTTATAGGTAAGAAAACTTAAGCCCAAAGAGATTATATGCCTTGTCTCAAATTACAAGTGAGTGATGGAGGCAAGGCTAAAACCCAAGTCCCTTTAAGGCAATGTTTCTAGGTGCGTTTTCTTTCTACCATATTTGTGGTATGTATTACCATATGGCCTGTAGAAGAAGTGGTTGGCAGGATATTGTTTTCTATCTATATGTGTTATAGATAGAATTGTGTCCTCAAAAATAATATGTTGCTGTCTTAACCCCCAGTATCTGTGAATGTGACCTTATATGGGAATAGAGTCATAGAAGCTATCAGTTAATATGAGGTCATAGTGAAAGTAGAGTGGGTCCTAATCCCACATGAGTGCTGTCCTGGTAAAAGAAAAGAACAGGAGGAAGATGGTCACCTGAAGATCCATCTAATCTACAAGCCAAATAACACTAAGCAACACCTTGGGCTACCAGAAACCAGAAGAGACAAGATGTGATCTTCCCCTAAGGACTTAAGAGAGAATCTGGCCTTGCCAACACGCTGGGTTTAGAACTGTTAGGCAATAAATTTCTGTACTTATAAGCAACCCAATTTGTGGAACTTTGTTATGGCAGCCCTAGGAAACTAAGACACATGTTAAATATCCCTAATGACAATGACCTAGTCTCATTTGTATGGTTCCAGCCCTTGCCAATAAACTGTGCTTGACCTACAATTGATTCCTGCTTCCTTGCTTTAAGACCTTATTGAATTAATATGATTTGATAGCTTCAATTTTAAACATTGCACTTTCTTAAAATGCCATTATTGATTTGCTTCAGAGCAGTAATTAGTAAATTAATCTCTGAGCAGCCTGAAGGAAATGTGGATGGAAGAAGTACACATATGGCGAACCAATATGATCTTAAACTCTGCAAAGAGGAGGAACTCGTCAGTCACTCACTCCCTGAGATCATGCTTTATTATTTTAATATTATTTATAATGACACTGGAGTGCAGTGATGACCAGAACAGACTGGGAGCCCTACTGCCTAAGTTCAAATTCAGGTTCCTCAATTTACCAGCTATGGGACCTTGAGCCAATTCTCATTCCTCATTGTAAAGCAAGGTTTTTTGGGAGACTTCAATGAGACTATCCACAGAAAGTGCTTAGAGGTGTTTTCTATTACTATTATTTATATGTTCATTAATTAAAGTCGTTACCATGCCCTATGAGGGCATTGATGGTTCAGTGGTAGAATTCTTACCTTCTATGAGGGACACCTGGATTTGATCTTGGCTAATGCACCTCATGTGCAACCACTACCTGTCAGTGAAGGCTTGCATGTTGCTATGATGCTAAACAGGTCTTAGAGGAGCTTCCAGATCAAGAGAAACTAGAATTAAAGACCTGACAATCTACTTCTGAAAATCAGCCACTGAAAACCCTATGGATCACAATGGTCCAATCTGCAACTGATCATGGAGATGGTGTAGGACTGGGCAGTGTTGTATTCCATTGTGCATGGAGTCGCCATGAGTCAGGGGCTCAACTTGATGACAGCTAATGACAACAACAATGTCGTGGCCTATAGGATCTTGCATTATCTGGTTGCTGGCTGCTTCTCATATCACTCTTCCCCTTCCTACTCCACACGAGTCACACTGGCCTCCTTGGAATTCCTTTGCCAACAGCTCTTTCTCTGCAGAACTTCTCTGTCACTTCATTTAGGCCTCTGCTCAAATATCACTTCTTCAAGCGAACTCCATGTCTATGCTAAGTCAACCTGCTCCTGTCTACCCTATAGAACATCCCACCTTCACTCCCACCATCAATTATCATCCTCCCACCCTGCTATGTGTTTTTCTTCATAACACTTATTTCTTATCATTATCTATTTATTTGCTCATTATCTATTCCCCCAGTAGAATGTAAGCAGGACAGGGATGGTTTTCTTTACTATAACACTTCAACATATAGTTTAATGCCAGGCACACAGTCAATGTTCAATAAATATTAAATCAATCAATGTTTAACAGATAATTGTTAACTGAATTGATAAGTGTGTTCCTTTCATTGTAATCTTGTACAAGAGTGTAAGGTGTAATGCAGTACGTATCAATCTTTTTAAAACCATATACCTTTTTGATAAACTTGAACATCATAGGGCCCTCAAGAGACCCTGTTAAACCCGTCTTGGGATTGGGGCCAGGTAGAGGTGCCCTCTGCACCTTGGTAAACTCTGATCCACAGAATACAGGATCTATCTTCCTCCAGCTCTTCAAGACAAGAAGATTGGATCCACTTTTGCTTGCTCCTGTTTGTACTGAAACATTCATGTTTTCACTTGTAAAACATCATATAATATTATAATATTGAATATATCTTTCCCCCACTCCACGTGTCATTCCCTGAAATGTCTAAAATGTCCCTTTCCTCCCTCTTTCCTTTTTGCCCCACCCACCAGAGCAAGTTTCTACTAAACTTTGAAGTCTTTGTATTTTCCCATGTGTAATAACAGACCCACCTACAGGATTATTGCAAGAATTAACAATGATATTCATAAAGTCCTTGGCACAGAGTGAACTTTGAGTAATGTTTCCTTGCTGCCTCTTCTATAAATGATGGCTGCTGCTCTTGAAACTCTATAGAAACCCTGGTGGTGCAGTGGTTAAGCGCTTGACTGCTAACAAAAAGTTCAGCAGTTCAAACTCACTAGCCACTCCATGGGAGAAAGATGTGGCAGTCTGCTTCCTTAAAGATTTATAGCCTTGAAACCCTATGGGGCAGTTCTACTCTGTCCTATAGGGTCACTATGAGTCAGAATTGACTCAATGGTAATAGTTTTAATTTTTTTTTTTTGGAGGAGATGAGATTGGGTTTTTGGTCCATGAGTAATAAATTATGTATCCATTACACGCGTTGGTTATTCATTTTTTTTTTTTTTTTTTTTTTTTGGTTGGAACTCTATGTGCTGCACTAACTTGGTCTGGAAATGTGGCTTTGCTCTTCTAAACAAATGTTTTCAACAATAAAGCAAAGAGAACTGCAATAAACTCTATTATTACCAAGACTGCTCGGCCAGGCTGCCATCATTAGCTGCTCCATTGGACCTGGGTCAGTGTGCATATTTTGCCACCTACTAAGCCCCATCCCTGTAGGCTATAAAGGAAAGAAAGAGAGCCCTAATTTGTTTGATTTTGCATTTCATACAGGTACTCCTTCAATATTGAGACTGCTCAGAACGGAATGTTTTGCTGTCTAGACTTGAGTTATCAACCAGTAATAGGGGTGCAGAGCCCAGGCGAGATTGCAGCAAATTATAGGAGGCATCTTCTTGGGTTGATTGCTTTCGTATTTAATTGTATGCTAATTATTAGTTCTGCAAGACAGCTACTGGAAGAAATAGCAAAGTAACAGCTGAAAAAAAAGACACAGCATAGGTGTATCTGTCAGTCTCACTGGGAAAGTCACCAAATTAAAAGATGTAAAAACAAACTGTACATGAATACCTTCAGGGGACAGAGCTGGCACAGCTGCCGAGAAATGCAAGCATTCAGAAATACAGAAGTGCTTTTATCAGAAACAGACGTCTAGCTATGGGTTCTGATCCTAGATGATATAATGCAAAGAGGAAGCACCCTCTATGCTGGGGTGGGGGAGGGCTGGCAATTATCTTCCTTGTCATCTTTCCTGTCAATCACCTGCTTATAGCATGCAGCTGATTCTAACATCCTCTGCAGTTAAGATCTATTGACTTGCTTCATCCTGATGATTAAAGTTCAAAGCTCTTTTTTTTTTTTTTTTTGATGGCTATTGAGTCAACTTTGACTCACGGTGACCCCATGTGTGTTAGAGTAGGACTGTGTTGATTATTAAAAATGTTTCAGTCAGGAGTCTGAGTTTTCTTAGAAGTAGTTCACCAGGCCTTCCTCCCTAGGCATTACTGGGTGTACCACAAACCTGCAACCTCGGGTTAGCAGCTGAGCACGGTAACCATTTGCGCCTTCCTGTTTTTGCTCCTGGAAGTTTTTCTCTACCCTGAGGTTCATCCTTGAGCCTCCTTTCTGTTCACTCTACCCCTTATGCCTGAGTGAGATCATCCACTTTCCCGGAAGGGAAATAGTTCATTAAAGAAAGTCATAGGATGCTCCTTCTCCCTTTAAGACTCATCTACCAACATGATTCTTACTAAACTTCCTTGTAGATTGTCACCTCCATGAGATCAGGAACCTTCTCTCTCTTGATCACAGCTCTGTCATCAGCAACTAAAACAGTGCCTGGAAGCAATTGCTGTAGAGTTGATTCTGACTCATGGTGTCCCCATGTATGTCAAAGTAGAACTGTACCCCATAAGATTTTCAATGCCTGATTTTTTTAGAAGGAGATTGTCAAGCCTTTTTTCTTAGGCATCTCTGGGTGGACTCAAAATTCCAAACTTTCAGTTAACAACTGAGTGTGTTATCTGTTTTTACTACCCAGGGGCTCCAGCCTGAAACATTAAAAACAAAAAAAACAGTTGCTGTTGAATCTGTTTGGATTCATGGCAATGCCATGTGACTCAGAATAGAACTGCCCTCCATAGGGTTTTCCTGGCTGTGACCATTCAGAAGCAGATCACCAGGCCTTTTATCCAAGGTGCCTCTGGCTGAGTTCAAACCACCAACTTTTCGATTAGTAGCCCAGCACTTAATCATTTGCGCCACATATTGTTGTCGTTAGGTGCTGTTGAGTAGGTTCCAACTCATAGAAACCCTATGCACAGCAGAAAGAAACACTACCTGGTCCTGTGCCTTCCTCACAATTGTTGCTATGCTTGAGCCCATTGTTGTAGCCACCATGTCAATCCATCTTGTTGAAGGTCTTCCTCTTTTTTGATGACCTTCTACTTTGCTAAGCATGATGTCCTTCTCCAAGGATTGGTCCCTCCTGATAACATGTCCAAAGTATGTGAGACAAAGTCTCCCTATTCTTGCTTCTAAGGATCATTCTGACTGCACTTCTTCCAAGACAGATTTGCTCATTCCTCTGGCAGTCCACAGTATATTCAATATTCTTCACCAACATCATAATTCAAAGGCATCAACTCTTCTTCAGTCTTCCTTATTCATTGTCCAGCTTTTGCATGCATATGAGGCAATTGAAAACACCTTGGCTTGGGTCAGGCGCACCATAGTCCTTAAAGTGGCATATTTGCTTTTTATCACTTTAAAGAGATCCTTTGCAACAGATTTGCCCAGTGCAATGTGTCGTTTGATTTCTTGACAGCTGCTCCCATGGGCCTTAATTGTGGATCCAAGTAAAATGAAATCCTTGAAAACTTCAATCTTTTCTCCATTTATCATGATGTTGTCTATTGTTTTAGTTGTGAGGATTTTTGCTTTCTTTACGTTGAGATATAAGCCATACTGAAGGCTGTGGCCTTTGATCTTCATCAATAAATGCTTCAAGTCCTCCTCAGTTTCAGCAAGCAAGGTTGTGTCATCTGCATATTGCAGCTTGTTAATGATTCTTCCTCCAATCCTGATGCCAAGTTCTTCTTCATATAGCCCAGCTTCTCAGATTATTTGCTCAGCATACAGATTAAGTAAGTATGATGAAAGGATACATACTAGAGGCTAAATAAATATTTTTGATAGGTCTTAACTATACCAGCTTGTGAGTTCCTCAAAAGCAAAAATAATATATTATTATTAGAACTTCCATCTACAGAGTCTAGCACTATTTGGTATAAAGGAGATGCTCCGTACAAATTACTTAATAAGAATGTTCCATTTTTCTATTGGTACATCCTGGACTGCAGTGCCTGTCGCATGGCTCTGATTAACCCACAACAGAAGTCCCAACAAGAAGTAGAATTGAAAGATTAAAAAAAAAAAAACAAAAAGAAAACCTGTTGCTGATTCCGTCTTATAGTGACCCTATAGGACAGAGTAGAACTGCCCCATAGGATTTCCACAGCTATACGTCTTTACAGAAGCCAACTGCCACATCTTTCTCCCATGGAGTGGCTTGTGAGCTTGAACCACTGGCCTTTCAGTTAGCACTAGAATGCTTAACCACTGTGCCACCAGGGCACCTTTGGTGGATATAAGAGCTGACCATATAGGCATCTTCAGGATGTTGATTCTGGTATGAAGAAGAGTCACTGCCTTTAACTACCCTTCTTGTAGGTGTTAAAGAGATGCAGCATCTCTTCCAAGCCAATCTGTCCCCTACGCAAAAGACTCATGATTTTCCTGCCATGCTCTGCATTGTACCAGCAAGTGAGCGTGACATTAAATAAGAATCTTAATTTTGTAGCTGTACCTTAGATGGGGAACCATTGGGTGCATGGTGACCTGAGAGAGAAAAATTCTGCAAATGCCATATTTCTACCCATTTTATTTTCCACGTTAAAATCAAAGAAAGATGTATGCTGGCCTTTTAATTGCACAAACATCATATGTGAAGTTATGTTTGCTTAGATTGAATCCTGTCACACATCTGAGTGGTCTGGAAAGCACTAGAAAAAGTGTGCATGTCCAATCATCCCACTGCTCTGAGCTTACTGGGCCTAGATCTATGTTGTAAACCCATGAAACTTCTGATAAACAGGTTTGGGGAGAATGACTGAGCAAATGAAATAAACACACAAAGAAGGAATGAAAAGAACACTAAGACGGGAGAAAATTTGGAGACAAGAATTTAAAAAGCTGCATAGCTCAGTGGTAAAACTAAGGACTCTAGGGACAGACAACTTGGTATAAATATTAGCTCAACCACTTACGATCTGTGTAACTTTGGGCAAGTTATTTAACTCCTCTGTGTGCCATTTTCCTCTTCTGTAAAATGGGAATGATAAGAGTACATACCAAATAGGGTTAGTGTGGGGATAAGATGAGTTAAAATATGTAAAGCTATTTGAACATATTATATTTTCTGACAAAAGTGAGGACTGTGTAAATATTGCTATTATTTTATTTATTCTGATTGAAGAAGCTAAATTATTATATTCAACATCATTTTTAAAAGGTAAAACAGCACTTACTATCTCCTGTTACCATTGATACATTACCTCCACTTGCCATATTTAATTCTCATACAGACATTACAAGCTTTGCATTACTGTAAAATGCTAAGATATCTAATTGACTAGAGCAGTACTCAAACTCAAGACTTTGACTATAGTTTTTGAGTTCTTTCCACTACTGTCCCAACTTACCACTGATACTGCTCTTCAATAAATGGCAGAAATATCTGAAGATATCATCAAGCTGACATATCCTGGATTTGAGGATTGTGGGAGTGCTTCCAAAAATGGTAGCTCCCAATGGGGAGCTGGCTCACCCATCTTATTCTGGCAGTTTTGATTTCTGACAGAGACAAGTGCTGCTGCCCACTAAGTCAGTGTGTATGAGCTGCAGCGGGGCTTAGTCTCAGAGAGGGGTGTGGCTACCTTTCCCTCCACCAGCTCATCCTTTCTCTGAATGTCTGAAGACCCTGCACATGTCATTAGAAGGAGAGTGATGCCCTTCACAAGGAGTTAAGTTTGATGCAGGCGTCCCATCCAGTCTGTGGAACAGCTTCATGCATGTCACCTCCAGACTGGACCAAACATTAAATGCCAGGTCCAGATTGTGGACAACAGGCTTGAGGATACAGCCAAGAGAGTTGTTATAAAGTGAGGGTAATTCCCTCAGGCTGGCTGAATGCTAAGAATGGACTTTGGCAGACCAGTGTCTCAATGTATCTTCTGAAACATTTCATGCCTTCTACTCCCTATGCCTCTTTGTTCTGTCTACTCCAGCCAGAAGACTCTACTTATTGATTTGAGTAAAATGTTATTTATACATGTTGCTAGTAAGTTATCTGTGATGATTCATTTTATGGGTTAACTTGGTTAGAATATGTTGTTGTTAGGTGCCATTGAGTCATTTCCAACTCATAGCGACCCTATGTACAACAGAATGAAACACTGCCTAGTCCTGTGCCATCCTCACAATTGTTGCTATATTGGAGCCCATTGTTGCAGCCACTGTGTCAGTCAATCTCCTGACTGCTCTTCCTCTTTTTCACTGACCCTCTACTTTACCAAGCATGATGTCCTTCTCAAGGGACTGCTCTCTCCCGATAACTTGTGGAAAGTACATGAGACAAAGTCTTGCCACCCTCGCCTCTAAGGGGCATTCTGGTTGTACTTCTTCCAAGACAGATTTGTTCATTCTTCTGGCAGTCCATGGTATAGTCAATATTCTTCAGCAACACCATTATTCAAATGCATTATTTTTCTGTCATTCTTATTCATTGTCCAGCTTTCAAATGCATATGAGGCAATTGAAAATACCATGGCTTAGATCAGGCACACTTTAGTCCTGGAAGTGATATCTTCTCTTTTTAACACTTTAAAGAGGTCCTTTTCAGCAGATTGGTCCAAATGCAATACGTCCTTTGATTTCTTGGCTGCTGTTCTCATGGACATTGATTGTGGATCCAAGTAAAATGGAATCCTTGACAACTTCAATCTTTTCTCCATTTATCATGATGTTGCTTATTAGTCCAGTTGTGAGGATTTTTGTTTTCTTTATGTTGAGGTGTAATACATACGGAAGGCTATGGTCTTTGGTCTTCATCAATAAGTGCTTCAAGTCTTCTCCGTTTTCAGCAAGCAAGGTTGTCATCTGCATATCGCAAGTTATTAATGAGAGTTCCTCCAATCCTGATACTGCATTCTTCATATAGTCCAACTTCTTGGATTGTTTGTTCAGCATACAGATTAAATAAGTATGGTGAAAGGATACAACCCTGACACGTAACTCTCCTGATTTTAAACCAAGCAGAATTTCCTTGTTCTACTTGAATGACTGCCTCTTGTTCTATGTACACGTTCTGCATGAGCAAAATTAAGGATTCTGGGATTCCTATTCTTTGAAATGTTGTCCATAATTTGTTATGATCCACACTGTTGAATCTCTTTACATAGTCAATAAAACTCAGGGAAACATTTTTCTAATGTTCTCTGCTTTCAGGCAGGATCCATCTGATATCAGTAATAATATCCTTGGTCCCACATCCTCTTCTGAATCCAGCTTGACTTTCTGGCAGTTCCCTGTTGAAGTACTACTGCAGCCATTTTTGAATGATCTTCAGCAAAATTTTACTTTTGTGTGATATTAATTATATTGCTTGATAATTTCCACTTTCAATTGGATCACCTTTCTTTGGAATGGGTGCAAATACAGATCTCTTCCAGTTGGTTGGCCAGGTAGCTGTCTTCCAAATTTCTTTGTATAGACAAGTGAGCGCCTCCAGCATTGCATCCATTTGTTAAAACATCTCACTTGGTATTCCATCAATTCCTGGAGCCTTGACTTCACTGCAGCTTGGACTTCTTCCTTCAATACCGTCGGTTCTTGATCATACGCTACCTCCTGAAATAGTTGAATGTCAATCAATTATTTTTAGTACAGTGACTCTGTGTATTCCTTGCATCTTCTTTTGATGCATCCAGTGTTGTTCAATATTTTGCCCATAGAATCCTTCCATATTGCAACTCGAGGCTTGAATTTTTTCTTCAGTTCGTTCAGTGTGTTCTTCCCTTTTGGTTTTCTACCTGCAAGTCTTTGCACATTTCATTATAATAATTTGTCTTATGGAGCCATCCGTTGAAATCTTCTGTTCAGCTCTCTTACTTCATCATTTTCTCCATATGCTTTAGCTACTTTATTTTCAAGAGCACGTCTCAGAGTCACTTCTTATCTCTATGCTGACTTTTTTCTTTCTTTCCTGTCTTTTTAATGACCTTTTTCTTTCTTCATGTTTGATGTCCTTGATGTCATCCCACAATTCGTCTGGCCTTCAGTCATTAGTGTTCAATGCGTCAAATTCTTGAGATGTTCTCTAAATTCAGGTGGGATATACTCAAGGTTGTACTTTGGCTCTCGTGGACTTGTTTTAATTTTCTTCAGCTTCAACTTGAACCTGCATATAAGCTATTGAGAGTCTGTTCCACAGTCGGACCCTGGCCTTGTTCTGACTGATAGATGATATTGAATTTCTCCATTGTCTTTTTCCACAGATGTAGTCAATTTAATTCTTGTGTATTCCATCTGGCTATGTCCATGTGTATAGTTAACACTTAAGTTGTCGAAAAAATGTATTTCCAATGGTCTTCGTTGGTCTTGCAAAATTCCATTATGGGATCTCTGGCATCATTTCTGTCATCAAGACAATATTTTCCAACTACTGATCCTTCTTTGTTTCCAACTTTCACATTCCAATCACCAGTAATTACCAGTGCATCTTGACTGCATGTTTGATCAATTTCAGAGTGCAGAAGTTGGAAAATTCTTCAGTTTCTTCATCTTTAACACTAGTGGTTGGTATGTAAATTTGGATAATATTCTTATTAACTGGTCTTCCTTGTATGGATATTATCCTACACTGACAGTGTTGTACTTCAGGATAGATCTTGAAATTTTATTTTTGACTATGAGTGTAATGCCTTTCTACTTCATTTTTTCATTCCCAGAATAGTAGACCATATGATTCTCAGATTGATAATGGCCAATGCCAGTCCACTTCAGCTCACTAATGCCTAGGACATCTATCTTCAAGTGTTTAATTTCATTTTTGACCACTTCCAATTTCCCTACATTCATACTTTTTACATTCCAAATTTAGATTATTAATGGATGTTTATATAAGATTGAATAAATATGGTGAAAGAACACCACCTTGACACACACCTTTCCTGATTTTAAATCAAGCAATATCCTCTTGATCTATTTGAATGACTGCCTCTTGGTCTATGTACAGGTCTCACATAAGCATAATTAAGTGTTCTGGAATTCCCATCCTTTGCAATGTTATTCATAAATTTTTTTATAATTCACACAGTTGAATGCCTTTGTATAGTCAATAAAATACAGATAAATATCTTTTGATATTCTATGCTTTCATCCAAGATCCATCTGACATCAGCAATGGTTTCCCTCCTTCCATGTCCTTTTCTGAATACAGATTGAATTTCTGGCAGTTCTTTGATGAGGTTATGCTACTGAGTTATTAAACTAAATGCTAATCAAGGTTTTGATGAGTAAGTATTTTGTGGAAAAGGTTAATATCTATAATCAATTGACTTTAAGCAAAGGAGATGATTCTCAATAATGTGAGTGGGTCTTTTCCAATCAGTTGAAGCCTTTAAGTGAAAAACTGAGGTTTCTCTGAGGAAGAAGAAATTCTGTCTCAAAAATGTAGCAGAGGGTCCTTGCTGAGAGTTTCCAACTCTGAAAATTTCTGATTTCAGGTCCCCACAATCTTATAAACCAATTTCTTGAAATAAATCTATACTTATCTCTTTTTATCTATCTTTCCATCTATTTATCTATCTATCTATCTACCTATCTATCTATTGATCAATTGATCGATTGATTGATCTATCTATCTGTCTATCTTTCCTATGAGTTCTGTTTCTCTGGAGAGTCCTTACTGATATAGTTTCTCTTAACATAAATTTAGGTTTATGAAAATATATATATAGGAGCCCTGGTGGCCCTGGCATTAAAGCACTTGGTTGTTAACAGAAAGTTTGGTGGTTTGAACCTACCAGCTGCTCTGCGAGAGAAAGATGGGACAGTCTGCTAATGTAAAGATTTACAGCCTTGGAAACCCTATGGGGCAGTTCTATTCTGCCCCTTAGGGCCACTATGAGTCGGAATCAACTCAGTGGCAATGGTAGGATAATCACATCAGATAACAAAATGGAGGACAACCCCACAATACTAGGAATCATGGCCTAGCCAAACTGACACACATTTTTGGGGGACACAGTTTAATCCATTTCAGACTCTAATTACAATTGCTGCTGATGTTTTTCTTGTCCCAGCAGGACTTTGTGCCCAGGGGGGCACAGAACCCATTGTTGTATCTCAGATCCTGACACCCTTAGTGCATCCCACAGCCATTTCTCTTTAAGTCTTGCCACTCCCTGAGTCCCTATAAGTTCATAGATCTGATATATTCAGGACCTGCCTACAACTGTCACTTTCTCAATCTTAAAGGAAACTTTGGTCAACTTTTCTCCCTCCCTCCATCTCTCTTCTTTTGTCTTTCCCTCAAGAAATTAACTTCTCTGCCTTCCTCCTGGCATAACTAGCCCAAAGAGTTCAAGTTGTCTGGAAAGCAAAGATCAAGGTGAAGGAAGTTTTGTGAACAACTTCTGCCTCTACCTTGCCACGCATTCTCTTCTAGTTAAGGGAGCAAGAGATCTGGCTATCTGCTCAGAATGCCGACATAGACAAATACAAAAATTAATAGCTCAATAATATATCATTTCACTCTTTCAATTTAAAAAAAAAAAAACTTCCTGAGATGAAAATATACATAACAAAATATATGCCATCTCAACAATTTCTACATGTACAATTCAATGTCATCGATTACATTGTTCAAGTTGTGCAACCATTCTCACTATCCTTTTCCAAATCATTCCACCATCAATAACATAACCTCAATGCCCCCTAAGCAAAAACCACTTTCTCCCCCCTCGTCCCACCCCTGGTAAACGCTAATAAATTTGCTTTCTCTATATTTGCTTATTTCATGTAAGCGAGATCACACAATATCTATCCTTTTGAAACTGACTTCTTTCATTTAGCATATTTTCAAGGTTCTTCCATGTAATGGCATGCATCAGGACTTCATTTCTGTTTATGGTTGAGTAGTATTCTATCATGTGCATATACCACATTTTATTTATCTATTCATATGTTGATGGACATTTAAGTTGCTTCCATCTTGGAGCTCTTGTGAAAGTATTGCAATGAACATTAGTGTACAGGTTTCTGATTGTGTTCCTCCAATCATTCACTTTTGTAATTTGCAACCTCAAATCTTCCCTTATTCCAGCTTCTATTCTCAGCCCCATCTAGAATGTCCTTCCCATTATTTTAAAAATATTGCCATCACTGAGCATGCATGCTTTTGCTGGAGTTGTCTTGGAAGGAGATCCTTGAAACTCAAAACACAAGGATTTTACTTCACATAGTTTGTTTGGGAGGTGATTCAGGATGCATGGTAGTGGAGTGGGGAAGTAAGATGGTAAAAGAAAGGAACTCAATACAGGTATATTGATGAGCAGGTTACCATGTGGGGACCTCTGAGCAACAGTGTGGAGAACACACTTCAGAATTGTCTTTCCTGAGGGGTATGGAAGCTGCGTATTTGCCTACAAACTCCTGTTCATCACTGGCACAAGGCAGCTTCCAGAGGCACTAAATTCCTGGCATCTCTACCCCTATTCCCCATGTGTGTCTGAGCACTTTTCCATGGCCAGAGAGAGTCATACAAAGGGGTCATGGGTGCTTGCAATAGGAAGCAATCAGCATACAGGAAAAATGAGCGCAGTGCATAAGGTACTTGTGTGGGGCACCGACAACATTGGCTGCTGTCCACCGTGTGGTTGGGCCTTCACCAGGTCTTCCCTGACCATTCCAGTCCAGTGGTTTATCCTGACTCTGAGTCCTAATAATAATAGTAAAAAATAGCCAAGATTTACTTAGAGCTCAACACACACCAGGAACTATGCTAAGCATTTTAAATACAGCACCTCATTTAATCCTTTCAACAATCCTATGTGGTTAATACCATTATTATCTGCGTTATAAACATAAAAAAGTAAGGTTCAGAGAGTTTACATAACTTGCCTTCTTTCACAGTTGACAAGTTGAAGCCCCTGGACTTGCCCCAGACAGTCGCTGATCTGTACATGCTCTGTTTTCTTGAAAGCACTTGCCGTGATCATCATCTGGAGCTTCGCGGACCAGACACCTTCTCAGAAGACCTTAACTAACAAGAGTTGGATATGAGGATAAAGTAGAAGATTTGCTGTAACTTGTGGCTGTGCTAGCCTCTTGCCACTTTTGGGCTTCTCATGATGTCTCTGTTGACCTTGCTGTACTCTCTGGCTCTGTATCTGGTTATGCCTCCTCATTTGTCCCTCAATAAATGATAGATCTACACATCTATATTTTTCCATCATATTCTCGATGGATTGATTGGCTTATTTCCAGCATATGAAACAGTGCCTGGCACACAGGAGGCAATCAATAAATGTGCAGAAATGATTGTATGATGCTATTACATCTCCACTGTAGTGGTGGGGAATCATGTTATAGATGTGTTAAGCAGTATCTGTGGAGAAAACAGAGCATATACAGATCAGCTGGTAAGGGATGGAGAGAAAATTGAAAGCACGGTATTCTCATTCCAGAGTCCATGTGCTCAGCCTCTAGGAAGGGCTGCCTCCCACTGACTCCTACAGACCAGGAGAGGACCACAAGCAATGACCAGATCCAATATTTACATAGATTTCTATGGAGGCAAGGTAGAAAATATAATGGAGGTATTAGGGCAAGGAAGACCTGTTTGAAGGGTATTTAAAAGATGCAAGGAAGAGATGATGAGGACGATGCTAAGGTCAGAGAAGTGAGGATGGAGAGGAGGGTATGGATAGATTGGGAACATAGAGTTGGGGCCACCTGACTTTACCACCACCTGTCTGTCAGTTTGTTGTACTGTGGTGGTTTGTGTGTCACTGTGATGCTGGAAGCTATGCCACCAGTATTTCAAGTACCAGAAGGACCATCCATGGAGGACAGGTTTCAGCAGAGCTTCTAGACTAAGACAGACTAGGAAGAAGGGCCTGGAGATCTACTTCCAAAAATTAAAAATGAAAACCCTGTGGATCACAAAAGAGTATTGTCTTATATAATGCTGGAAGTTGAGCCCTCTAGGTAGAAAGAAACTCAAACTACAGTGGTTAAAACAATGGACTCAAGCATACCAACAATTGTGAAGGTGGTGCAGGACTGAGCAGTGTTTCATTCTGTTGTACTTTGATGGGATTGCCATGAGTTGGCACTTACTCGACAGCAACTAACAACAAAAATAACCTGATTTTAAATTAGATTTCTATTATTATGGTTTTCATGTTGACTTCCGTACTGGAATAGAGACTCCATGAAGTCAGGGACTATTTCATGTATATCCTCCAGGCTTGTAGAGTACATGGGACATAGATGGAACTTAATATGTGTTAATGAATTCATTAATTCTCACGCTCAAATGCCTGCAATGATAGTGTGTGCGCACACGCACACATGAGTGCGTTCACATGCGTTGGGATAGAATGACTGTGGACTTTGCAATCAGGCCAAGCTGAGCTTGATTCCTGACTCTGCAGATGGGTAACATTGAACTTGTTAGTTTACCTATTTAGGCGTCCCTTTCCTCCTCTATAAAGAGTAACTTATTTAACTCCTGCCTCACTGGGTGGCCGTGCGGATTAAAAGAGAGAACAACAAATGGCACCTAAAAATGACAGATACAGTTAAAAAATAATCAAAACACCAAGAAATTAAAACATAGGGTTTATTCAAGCAGTTATTCTATATGCATATAGGGAGATCAATCTGTTTCTTAAAAAACAAATGGCTTAGTGTAGGTTAGTTATAATGAAACCTTTCAAGAGAAGAGGAGAATGTCACCCCCTCACCCCCTGACTGAGATCAACTGGCATCAGGTTACTGGGTGGTTTCTTGCCTGGGGGAGGGGTGGCATTCATTTGCAGAAATCTTTAGGCACAGTCCAGAGGTTTTGAAATGATAAAAGTTACCTAAATTACTCAGGGAATTCCAAGGCTTATTTCTCAGGAAGCAAGGGAAATTACCTAAAGTTACATTCTTTGCATTAAATAAACTCTGAACTGGTTTGTGATTAACAAATGTCTCTGTCACAAAGAGGCTTTGCAAAAAACTGTCACACCGGGCCTCAGTTTCTTTATTATTTAACAATGTATAATAAGTTTTCAATAAATGCTAGTCCCATCACCTTGATTTATCCTCAATTAATTCTATTCCTTGGCAAACTGACCTTCAGCTGAAGTTTGCTCTGGAGATATAATAAGTGACCTTGTTATTTCATAACATGAATTATTTTCTCAGTTTTGGGAAGAAAGGGTAATAGTTGGATTTATCATGATAAATAAGGGCATTGATGGTTTTACGATTATCTTCTATTTCTTATTTCAATCAAAGTAACTGAATTGAGACCACACAGATGAATCTCTTTTCTATTGTGGTCTAACCTGGCATTAGTAATCTATGGAAAAGTTAATTTGGCTTGCAAACAATGAGCCTAGTTAGCAGGTTTTTGGTAACTTGAGCTCACCCTGTTTCTTTCATGATTTCACCTTCCACATTATTTGGAAACAGTGAATAACTGAGAAATGGTGTCAACATTCTGTGATTTACAATTCACTCCCCACAGGAGGCTGGTGAGGGACAGAAAAGGAACAATGTCCCAACAATCAGGACCAGGATCAAATATCTCCTGAGGGGCCGCAGAGAGCTCTTGAAATCATTTCCCCAATCTCTGAAGGAGAGCCTGGCGCCCACAGGCCCTGAGCTGGAGAATGAAAAGTGGTGGGTTCTAATTCAATAAAAGGAGCCAAGTTAGATATCTTGACAGGTAACGAGACACTCACATCCGCCAAGGTGAACAGATGGCCTCCTTCAGGGTACATAGCATGATTGTCACTACAAACAGGCCCCAGACTGTGTGAAAAGAAGGCAGATCTCCAACCCTGGCACCCTGGGAAAACAGGGCAGGCCACATGTGAGATGAGAGAGATCATTTGCAGAAATGGATAGGTGGGGAGATAACTCCATCTTCCGTCTAGGATGTCTAAAAGTGGTGTCATTGTGTATTCATCTCTGAAACAAAAAGCACTGTCACACCCGGCAGAAACACAGGGATTTGGGGATTTAAAGAAGGAGCATCAGAAAAATTTGTTATGTTTTGTTCTTAACATATGAAGTATCCACACCCTGTCAGGGGATTGACACTTAAAATGATATATTTATTTTCTCTATGGAGTGACTAAAAATATAATTAAGTCTGCATGTTATTTTAATCTTCCACAGAGTTGGACTTTATCCCAACAGAGTGCTTTGTGTATAATGTATGAAGTTTGCAGGAAACCATATTGAACAGAGAATTCATCTGACCTTGGATAAGACACTGCTGAAACAAAATAAAATTCCCGTTGTGTAGGATTCCAGATCAGCTGGAGTACTTGAGACTTGGCATCTTCTCCCTGCTTTGGGATTCCTCATTTCTCTCCTCTCAGGAAGGCAGGCTGGCCAGGGCTTACTGATGACTCGTCGATCATATTAGGTTTAGTCTCGCAAACTTAGAAGTGGTGGCCAGATCTGGCCCATCGTTACATACATATTTGTTGATAAGTGCTTGAGCGAGGACATTGGTGGTTCGGTTGCAGAATTCTGACATTCCATGCTGGACGCTTGTGATCAATTCTTAGCCAATACACTTCATGTGCAACCACCTGTCAGTGGTGGTTTACGCATTGCTATGATGCTTGAACAGGTTTTAGTGGAGCTTCAGGAACTAAGACTGACTAAGAAGAAAGGCCTGATGATCTGCTTCTAAAAATTAGCCAATGAAAACCCTATGGATCACTATGCAAACCATTATCAGAATGATGCAGAACTGAGCAGCATTTTGTCCCTTTGTGAATGAGGTCGCCATGAGTTTGGGGCCAACTCTATGCCCACAAAAAATGACAAAAAAAGTTGAGAAAACTGTTTCTTCTCAGTATCTTTGAAGAGGGATTTTCTCCTAGCAAACAACTAATTTTCTGCCTTTCATCTCCTCGTTCTCTTTGAGGGTGGACTGCATTACCTAATCCATAAATTTTGGAAAAGCCAGCTGGACATGGCAGCTCAGCCACACTTTGGGAGCCAGCTGCCCCCAGGGTGCACAATTCCCTTCTGCTCCTCATGTAGTTAAGTCTTAGCTGGGCAAGATGCTCCCACGTGCTGCCAAGACCAGATGGGTAAATCTGCCCCTGAACCCTGGAGCTTACGTAGAAGGAGACATGGGCTCATCCTTAGAGCTACATCGCTCAGTTTGACCCTGCAATCAATAAAGGTAAAGATTTAGTCTCCATTCTTTCTTATTATTTCTCAAATTATTCAGAACTCAGAGTAGGATGGGGATATTTATTGGAGAGGTTTTCAGAATGGCCTCGAACAATAAACTACAATGAAATAGAAGTACTATCTAAAGTATAGCCAGAATGCTCCTTAGAAGCAAGGATGAGGAGATTTCATTTATTCCTAAGTATTTTTTCTTCTTGAGGGCTATCGTAAATGGTATTGATTTGGTGATTTCATCTTCAACATTTTCTTCATTGGTGTAGAGGAATCCTACTGAATTTATACATTTATCATTTATCCTGATACTTTGCTAAAATCTTCTGTTAGTTTTCTTGTGGATTCTTTGGGGTTTTCTGTGTATAAGATCATATCATCTGCAAATAGAGATACTTTGACTTCTTCTCTCCCATTTTGGATGTCCCTTATTTCTTTTTCTAGCCTAATTGCTCTGGCTAGGACCTTCAGCACAATGTTGAATAAGAGTGCTGATAAAGGGCATCCTTGTCTGGTTCCTGTTCTCAAGGGTTATGCTTTCAGACTCTTTCCATTTAGGATGAAGTTGTCTGTTGGCTTTGTATCAATGCCCTTTATTATGTTGAGGAATTTCCTTTCTATTCCTGTTTTGCTGAGAGGTTTTACCATGAACGGGTGCTGGACTTTGTCAAATGCCTTTTCTGCATCAATTGATAAGATTACGTGGTACCTGTCTTTGTTTTATTGATGTAATGTATTACACTGATTGTTTTTCTAACGTGGAACCATCCCTGCACATTTGGTATGAATCCCAACTGGTCATGGTGAATTTTTTTTTGATACGTTGTTGACTTCTATTGGCTAGAATTTTGTTGAGGATTTTTGAGTCTGTGTTCATGAGGGATATTGGTTTGTAATTTTCTTTTTTTGTGGTATCTTTACCTGGTTTTGGTATCAGGGTTATGCTGGCTTCATGAGTTTGGTAATATTACACCTTTTTCTATCCTGTGAAATTCTTTTAGTAATTCCAGTGTTAACTCTTCTCTGAAAGTTTGGTAGAATTCTCCATAACCTTCAGGGATGGGGCTTTTTTTTTTTCTTGTTTGGAGTCTTTTAATTACGTTTTCAATCTCTTAATTTGTTATAGGTTTAGTCAGCTGTTCTACCTCTGTTTGTGTTAGGTTAGGTAGCCAGAGTGTTCCTAGAAATTTGTCCATTTCCTCTAGGCTTTCAAATTTGTTAGAGTATAATTTTCTATAGTATTCTGTGATGATACTTTTAATTTCAGTTGTGTCTGTTGTGATATCACCCATCTCATTTCTTATTCAGGTTATTTACTTCTTTTCCTGTTTTTCTTTTGTCAGTTTGACCAATGATTTATCAATTTTGTTGATCTTTTCAAAGAACCAGCTTTTGGTCTTGTTAACTCTTTCAATTCTTTTTCTATTCTCTATTTCATTTAATTCTGCTCTAATTTTTATTATTTGTTTTCTTCTGGTGTCTGAGGGCTTCTTTTGCTGCTCTCTTTCTATTTTTTCAAGTTGTAGGGTTAATGTTTTGATTTTGGCTATTTCTTCTTTTTTGGATGTGTGCATTTTTTTTTTATAAATTGACCTCTGAACACTGCTTTTGCTGGGTCTCAAAGGTTCTGGTAGGATGTGTTTTCCTTCTCATTTGATTCTATGAATTTCTTTATTCCATCCTTAATTTCTTCTATAACCCAGTAGATTTTGAGCAAGATGTTGTTCAGTTTCCATGTGTTTGATTTTTTATCCTTGCTTTTTCTGTTACTGATTTCTACTTTTACCGCTTTATGTTCAGAAAAAATGCTTTGTAATATTTCGATGCTTTGGATTCTGTAAAGGCTTGCTTTGTGGCCTAATATGTGGTCTATTCTGGAGAACATTCCATGTGCATTAGGAAAAGAAACTATACTTGGCTGCTGTTGGGTGGAGTGTTCGGCACGTGTCTATGAGATCAAGTTTGTTGATTGTGGTATTTAGATCTTCCGTGTCTTTATTGAGCTTCTTTCTGGATGTTCTGTCCTTCACTGAAAGTGGTCTGTTAAAGTCTCCTACTATTATTGTGGAGCTATTTCTTTATCCAATGCTGTTAGAGTTCATTTTATGTATTTTGGAGCCCTGTTGTTGGGTGTGTAAATATTTATTATGGTTATGTCCTCCTGGTGTATTGACCTTTTAATCATTATATAGTGTCCTTCCTTATCCTTTGTGGTGGCTTTTACTTTAAAGTCTATTTTGTCAGAGATAAATACTGCCACTCCTGCTGTTTTTTGAGTGTTGTTTGCTTAATATTTTTTTTTTACATCCTTGAGTTTGCTTGTGTCTTTAAGTCTAAGGTGCGTCTCTTGTAGGTAGCATATAGACAGATCATGTTTTTTTATCCATTCTGCCACTCTCTGTCTCTTTATTGGTGCATTTAGTCCATTTACATTCAGCATAATTATTGATAGGCATGAAATTAGTGCTGTTATTTTGATGTATTTTTGTGAGTGTGTGTGTTGTTGACAGTTTTCTTTGTTCCACTTAATTTTCTGAGCTGAGTCATTTTTCTTTGTGTATTTTTTTTCATCTTTTTCATTGTTGTTAATTTTGTATTTGCTCAGTCTCTATGTTTTTCTTGTTTTTTATTTTGATGTGTAAGATTGTTAGTTTCCTTTGTGGTTACCTTAATACTTACCTTTATTTTTCTAAGTTTAAACCAGTCTTTTACTTCTTTATATTGTCTTCTCTTCCTCTCTATAAGAAAGATCTATGACTACACTTTTTTGTCCCTCTTTTTTGTTTTAATATTGTCATCTTTTACATATTGACATCTCTGTTTCCCTATTTTAAGTCTTTTAGCTTTGATTTGTTTTTGTGTCTTTCTTATCTGGGTTGATATCTGATTGCTATGTCCTGTGTTCTAGTCTTGGGTTGTTATCTGATGTTATTGATTTTCTAACCAGAGGACTCCCTTTAGTATTTCTTGTAATTTTGGTTTTGTTTTTGCAAATTCCCTAAACTTCTGCTTATCTGGAAATGTCTTAATTTTGTCATCATATTTGAGAGACAGTTTTGCTGGATATGTAATTCTTGGCTGGCAATTTGTTTTCCTTCAAGGCTTTATATATGTCATCCCATTGCCTTCTTGCCTGCATGGTTTATGCTGAGTAGTCCAAGCTTAGTCTTATTGAATCTCCTTTGTAGATGACTTTTCATTTATCCCTGGTTGTTTTTAAAATTCTGTTTTTATCTTTGGTTTTAGCAAGTTTGATTATAATATGTCTTGGTGACTTTCTTTTGAGATCTACCTTATGTGGAGTTCGATGAGCATCTTGGATAAATATCTTTTCATCTTTCATGATATCAGGGAAGTTTTCTGCCAACAAATCTTCAACAATTCTCTTTGTATTTTCTGTTATCCAACCCATTCTGGTACTCCAATCACTCATAGGTTATTCCTCTTGATAGAGTCCCATGTAATTCTTATGGTTTCTTCATTTTTTTAAATCCTTTTATCTGATTTTTCCTCAAATAAATTGGTGTCAAGTGCTTTATGTTAAATCTCACTAATTCTCACTTCCATTGCCTTAATTCTCCTCCTATGACTTTCTATTGAGTTGTATAATTCTGAAATTTTATTGTTAATCTTCTGGGTTTCTGTTTGTTGTCTCTCTATGATTTCTTGCAGCTTGCTAAATTTGTCATTGTGCTCTTCTATAATCTTCTTAAGTTCCTCTTTTGCTTTGTCTATGTGTTCCTTGACTTGTTCTGCATTTTGCCTGAACTCCTTCCTGATCTCTTGAAGAATTGTGTGTATGAATCTTTTATATTCTACCTCTGGTAATTCCAAAAAGTTCTCTTCCTCCAGAAGATTTCTTGATCCTTTGTTTTGGGAGCTTGCCTAAGTGATCATGGTCTGCCTCTTTATATGATTTGATATTGACTGTTGTCTCCAAGCCATCAATAAGTTATTATGTGTACTTATTTTATGTTTTCTTACTTTGTCCTAGCTTCTTGTTTTGTTTTTATATGCCCAGATAGGTTGCTTGTGTGAGTTACTTTGATTATCGGTGTCTTTGAAGCTCTAACATCCTATCACCAGGTGGTTAGATCTGTTACTAGGTATGTGAGGCCAGGAGTCATTTTACTTTTCTTGTATGAATTCAGCTCAGGTGTCCAGGTAGTCAGTCACCAAGTGTGTGGTGTAGGCTCTCACCTGCAGTCCTAGATAGGCATGGGTTATTGGTGTAGGCATAGGTATCTGGCTGCAGTAGGGGGTCACGGGCTGAGCAAGGCAGGGGGCTGACAGGTGCCTCTGAGTGTCTGTGAGGAAAGCATGTCCCAGTTCCCTAGAGCACATTGTGGGTGGGTTTTGCAGCTGGACTGTGGGCATCCAGTGATATTGGCTGTAAGGACTGGGAGGCACCATTTATTCTTAGCCCCTTGTTGAGGGTGGCTATGTGGTGTGATTGGAGCCACCAGTCCTCAGGCCCCTGATGTTAGTACTGAGGACGCTGCTTAATGCGCAGAGTGGTGTCAAATGTCACGAACCTGCCATTCCACAATATAGCTGTCAGTTGAAGTTAGGCTTTAGGTATATACCCTGTTATACTGTGCTAAGGAGGGCCTATGCTGTTTATATGGTCCCACACAAGTCTATGCAGGAGTGAAAGGCATTCAAAGTCCATGGACCCCTTATGCCTGTGCCAAGGCAAAGGAGCTACGCTTACTCTACTCTCCCACCTTAGGGGAGCTGGCAGGTTATTTATTCCTGTTTGTTAATTTCTTCCCTTTCCAAGCCCAGGAGAATGGCTCAGGGCACATAACAGGTCCTTACTTCTGACCCAGGGAACATGGATATGGCTGAAACCGGCCTGGGACCCAGTGCAGAGCAGGGAGGAGGCAGGTAAATGGGAGAAGGTTTTTTCCCAAAGAGGTTGATTTTTGATTCACGCAGGAAGTTAGACACATGTACTTATCGTGTGCCAATTAAATTCCACTTTTCACTGGTTCTGGAGGCTTGAGTAGATTCTCCACTTCTCGGTCTCTATTAATGTGGAAAACATGTACTGAGCACCTCACCAGGCACGCTGACTATAGGGTACTGGTTCCTGCCAGGTCAGGTCTGGCAACTCCTTGCTGCTTCTGAACCATCTGTCCCTCCCCCTGCTGCTCAGTCTGATTCCTCAACTTTACCTTTGATGTTCAGGTCTCCTAGATTGTCATATATAATAGAATAACTTGTTTTTTCAGGTATTTGTTGTAAGAGGGACCACAAAAAGCATCTGACTATTCCACCATCTTGGCCCTGCCTCCTGCATTTTATTTTAACTTCACAATTTATTCTTCAGGTAACAAAATATTCAGATGGGACCATGACTGAGTAGCCAAAGATGGATACAATGTCCATTGAGACCTTAATTCTCCTTATTTTGGAGAGAAGGAGGGAATATCTTCATAAAAATCAAGATATTTGTACATAAAATAATTGCATCTCTTTAACAGAAATACAGTGTTATTATTTGTTGTCATATGGAAGTTCTGTTATGAGTATATGTGGATGCTGAGTAACCAAAGGAATACAACGGGTCAATTATTAAGCTATTGTCTTTCAACTTCAAACCTATCTTTCTTTACTTTTATCTGTGGTAATGGAACTAAGACTCTGCATACCAAATTTCCATCTTTTTCCCTTTCTGCTATAATATCAAATGTATTACCAAAGAAATCTAGCATTCTGGAAAATAAGGCCTATAAATAACAGGGCTTATGAGAAAACTAGGGTTAAGTGCAGACCACTCACAATTAATGGAATTTTGAAAGTAGAGCATCAATGAAATCAATACAAAGAATAATAAAAAGACTCACATAGATAAATCTTCACTGGCATTTGCACCCAGCATCACAGCGCCTGGATATTTTGCAGCTTCATAACCTGGGGCTCATGCTCTCACCTTCAAAATGTTGATTCTTGAGGGCATTTGCTTCCAATAAAGACACATTTCATAAAAACTAAAAGTCTTTTCCAAGCTGTAGACTTCATCATCAATCTTTTTTTTTTTTTCTCCTAACATAGAAGGAGATGTCTTTGCAGTTACTTCATCAGTACCTCCTCAGCTTCCCAGATACCTTACCTTAATGGAAATTGTAACAATTCTTAAAACCATGAAAATGTCACCACTTGCTTTGAATGAAAGCTTTTCTGTAGTATTTTCCCTTTTTTTTTTCTTTTTTCCATATAAGGTCTTCATTTGCTACTAATGCTCTCTTATTTTGAAAAAGCTTGCCTTTGCCTTTGATAGTTTCAAAATATTCACATGCTAAAAACAATCACATTAGGACCAATAAGACCTCTATGATATACTCACAGTAATCTCATATAAACCAATTCTCATCAAACACTTGTTGTAGTAGAAGAGAATAGCCATGATTTGTTTATTAGCCTTTGATATTATCTATTGTTGTCCTACCAGAAAGTGAAATGTTCGGACCCTCCCTAAATTTACCTGCTTCTATCACTGCCATTCACCCAGTATAGTTTTAGTAGCTGTTTTGGGTAAACCAGTATTTGGCACTTATATCATTTTGCCTGTGTAAATTTTATTCATAATTGAGCTACACAATTTTTTTGAGGATTCCATGTCTGTAACACCTCCGTTTTCCCCTATCACTTCTTAACAAAAAGTAAAGTACAGCTGTGTTCCATAGGGTTTTCAATGGCTGACTTTTTCAGAAGTAGATCAACAAGCCTTCCTTCCAAGGTGCCTCTGGGTCTACTTGAACTTCCAACCTTTTGGTTAGCAGCTGAGCATGTTAGTCATTTGCACCACCCAGAGACCGCATGTTCTTCTTCCTTTAAACTGAGGGGTATACCTTAGCTTTAGCAAAAGAGTAGGTTTCACACAAAGTTGCCAGTTTTTGCATGAGATATGAGTTGACTAACCCGCCCCCCCACCCGCCACACATTCCATCCTATTGCCAACCTTCCTGGTATCAACATTAAATGTAACATTAATATTTTTGCTCACTCAGCTGACTTGACATTCTGGAAACTTCTTTTTCCCTCTCCATCATTTTTTTTTGGGGGGGGGGATGCAAAATGTCTAATTTCCTTTACTGACTGTTTATCCAGGTTTTACAAATATATATAACACCCTCTACTCAGAGACAACATCATGAATATCACCTTCTCTAGGCATACTATAACATTGTGGATGGAAGTCAGCCCCAATATATCCTTGGTTACGTCTTTTCAATTTCTACATTTCTTAATAACTTTGGAAAAAGTTTACTCCCTACCTAGTCTTCCTACTTTGTGTCAGTTAGACACAGGAACCCCTTACTTAAGTCTTTGTATTCCAATCTGCCTAAAAATTGCATTATAACTCTACATATGGACTATGACTTTTAGGTGAGAATGGTATCCCTGGAAGTTGTGCAATGCATAGTTAGTAATGTAAGCAGAGCCTCTGACTCCACCTATGATAGCAGCTCTTATTAGACTCCACGATGGCAGTGGGTCTCTTCTATTCTCCAGTTTCCTCTGGTAAGAAGACAAGAACAAGCAAAGCAAACTGAAATGGAACAGATTTTAACAATGCCATTTGTTTCCACAGGTTCTGAACAGGGACTCAGCATGAGAACAAGGCATCCATTTACTTTTATATTAATAGTGTCCTGGTGGAAACACTGGACTGGCCTTTCAATAGATATTAAAATAAAAATTTTATTGAAGGAATAATTTCATTCCACACGAGAACACATGGCATTGAAAAATGGCTGCAGCACATATTCTGCTTTTCAGGCAGAACAATCAGATATTTAACAAGCATAGTAAACAAATGCAGAAGAGTTCACACCAAAGAAGTTTCAGAGGAAGGAAGGAAGATTTACAAGGAGTGATTAAACTCCAAAATTTCTTAACATCAATTTCTAGTCTAACACAAATCTTTCATTTTTAATACAATTTGACTAAGGCAATATTTCTAAAGTGAAACATACAAACATTCTTGGTGCGGGGGTTTAGTGATGGTCTGCAAGCTGAGTCAAGCTTAATTGGAGTCCTTGAAAAGTATGAAGGTTAAATCTGCTCAAAACTAAAGTCTTTTGAAATGTTAACTTTTCCCATCCATTGAAGGGGTAGTGAGATAGACCCAGGAATTCACAGTTAGATAGTAAGTTTATTTACAAAAGTTAAAGCCTAAATCTCTGCACTCTTTGTGTTGCCTACAGTCAAAATTTTTACCTCTGTGATCTACCTCCTTATTCGAACAAACTTGGTTTTTACCTAGTTACCAACTTACAAAGACCTAGCAGAGCGCAGTGGAAAAATCCTAATGAGTGAAAATTAATTTGGGAATGAGAACAGGGATAAAGCTTAACATATAGTTGTCTTGGGTGTAAAGTTATTTATGGGTTCTAACTTCATGTAACATATCAGTAAGGTGCCTTCTCTGGGGCCAGCTGCATAAACTTTCTTAACAATGGCTGGGCTTTTGTTTTTCAGGCAGTAAAACCTTGACAAAATGTAGAATGTTTTCTCAGAAGAGTAGAAATGAAATTCTCAGTTTAATTTAGAACAGAGTTTTTAATTTTAAGTCTGAAGGCACCTAATTCAGATATACCAGAACCTCAGATTCAAAATTTGCATACACAATACTGAGTGAGTTTTTATCTCTTTAGGGCCAAGTTAACGCCTTTTTGAAGTGTCTACCTTCCTCAAGTGTAATTTAAATGAAATAATATTAAACTGTAAAATGAGGGTAAGAAAGTCTGACAAAATTTGGGCATATACCCATGAAGAATGTTTTGTTTTGTGTTTTTTAAATATATATATATATTTAAGATTTAAGAAACATTGTAATGAAATATTAATTATTGAATTATTTCTCCTGCCTCCACCTGTTACAATTATCATGAAAATAAACTCCTGGAGACCTGCCAGAATTGCCAATGTGAGGTTGCGTCTTTGATTTCAATGTTCTCTGCAGAAGGACTCTTCTACTCCCAATTTCTAGGTCTTCACTCTGTTTAGATGAAATTTTCAGACTGTTTCGTAGGAAACTGAACTTAACTGAACTTCGGAGTGAACTCGTACTTCTCTTTGTCTATTTCATACCAGTCGCCAAGGTCTATGAGGGATCTTTTTCGTCTCCCCATATATTTTATTTTTCTTGTAGTTGTTTATTTTATTTTATTTATTTTTCTAACATCTATTAAGTGTCTCTAATATGTCAGTTACCATAAGTGGTTTTATATTTATTATATCATGTAACTCTCAAAACTGCCCTACAATATAGATCGTATCATTAATATTTTTCAAAATGGAAAATAAAAAAAAAGTTGAGGTTTCCTCTAAGAAAAGTCAGAGAGGTCAAAAAACTTTCAAAGTATCCACAAGTAGTAGGTGGTGTTCTCGAATCTTGATACTTCGGACTCCACTGCACTAAGAACATTTTTTTTTTTTTAATTGTACTTCAGGTGAAGGTTTACAGAACAAATAGTTTCTCATTAAACAGTAGTACACATATTGTTTTATGACATTGGTTAACAACCCCACGACATGTCAACCCTCTCCCTTCTCGAACTTTTTTTTTTTAGTGAAAATATACATAGCCAAAGATACACCATTTCGAAAATTTCTACATGCACAATTTAGTGACATCAAATACGCTCTTCCAGTTGTGCTGCTATTCTCACTTTAGATGAAGGTTTACAGAATAAAATAGTTTCTCATTAAACAATTAGTATATATGTTGCCCTATGACAACGGTTAACAACTTCACTACACATCAACACTGTCCTTACTCAAACTTGGGTTCCCTATCACCAGCTTTCCTGTCCCCTTCTGCCATCTAGCCTTTGTCCCTGGACTGCTGTGCCTCATTACTCCTGTTTTGTTTTATGGGCTGTCCAATGCCCGGCTGAATGGTGAACCTCGGAAGTGACTTAACCACTGAGCTAAAAGGATGTCTGGGGGCCGTACTCTCGGGTTTTCTCCAGTCTCCTTTAGGCCAGTAAATCTGGTGTTTTTTGTGTGTGTTAGAATTTTGTTCTACATCCTTTTCCAGCTCTGTCCAGAACCCTCTGTTGTGATCAAGGTCAGAACAGTCAGTAGTGGTAGCCGGGCACCATCTAGCTGTACTTGACTCAGTCTGCTGGAGGCCTTGGGAGCTGTGGTCCATTAGTCCTTTGGACTAATCTTTTCCTTGTATCCTATTCTCTTCATTCTCTCTTGCTCCCAAAGGGATGAGACCAGTGGAGTATCTTATATGGCTGCTCCCAGGCTTTTAAGATCCCAGACATTACTCACCAAGGTAGAATGTAGAACATTGTCTTTAAAAACTGTGTTATGCCAAATGATCTAGATGTTCCCTGAGACCATGGTCTCCACAGCCCTCCGCCCAGCAATTCAGTCCCACAGGGAGTTTGGATGTGTCTATGGGGCTTCCATGACCTTTCCTTGTACAAGTTGTGCTGGTTTCCCCTGTATTGTGTACTGTCTCACCCTTCACCG
>NW_004444086.1:5727581-5739568 GCF_000243295.1 Trichechus manatus latirostris
GAGTGGTGATAAAGGGCATCCTTGTCTTGTTCCTGTTTTCAAGGGGAATGTTTTCAGCCTCTCTCCACTAAGAATGATGTTGGATGTTGGTTTTGCATAGATGCCCTTTATTATGTTGAGAAATTTCCCTTCTATACCTATTTTCTTGAGAGTTTTTATCAGGAATGTGTGTTGGACTTTGTCAAATGCCTTTTCTGCATCAATTGAGATGATCACGTGATTCTTTTCTTTCCTTTTAATTACGTGGTTGGATTATGTTGATTGATTTTCTAATGTTGAAACATTCTTGCATACCTGGTATGAATCCTACTTGGTCGTAGTGTATTATTTTTTCGATAGGATGCTGAATTCTATTGGCTACAATTTGTTGAGAATTTTGTATCTATGTTCATGAGAGATACTGCTCTGTAATTTTCTTATTTTGTGGCGTCTTTGCCTGGTTTTCCTATCAGAGTTATGCTGACTTCATAGAATGAATTCAGAAGTGTTGCTTCGTTTTCTCTGCTCTGAAATAGCCTGAGTAGTACTGGTACAAACTCTTCTATTAATGTTTTGTAGAATTCTCCAGTGAAGCCATCTGGGCCAGGGCTTTTTTTTATTGGGAGTTTTTTTAATTACCTTTTCAATCTCTTCTCTTGTTATGGGTCTGTTCAGATTTTCAACATCACTTTCTTGTAGTTTGGGTAGGTAGTGTGTTTCTAGAAATTTTTCCATTTCCTCTAGGTTTTCAAATTTGTTGGAGTACGGTTTTTCATAATATTGTGTTATGATCCTTTTTATTTCAGTTGGGTCTTTGTAATGTCACCCATTTCATTTAGTATTTGGTTATTTGCGTCCTCTTCTGTTTTTCTTTTGTTAGTCTGGCCAGTGGTTTGTCGATTCTTTCAAAGAACCAACTTTTGGTTTTGTTGATTCTTTCTATTGTTTTTCTGTTCTCTATTTCATTGATTTCTGCTCTGATCTTTATTATTTCCTTTCTTCCGGTGCCTGTGGGCTTTTTTTGCTGTTCTCTTTCTATTTTTTTTTTGAGTTGTATAGTTAATGTTTTTATTTTGTCCCTTTCTTCTTTTTTGAAGTGTGCATCTATGCTATAAATTGTCCTCTGAGGACTGCCTTTGCTGTGTCCCAAAGGTTTTGGTATGATGTGTTTTCATTCTAATTTGATTCTTGGAATTTTTCAATTCCATCTGATTTCTTCTATTACCCAGTGATGTATAAGCAAGATATTATTCAATTTCCATGTAACTGATTTTTTTTTCCTTGCTATTTATGTTGTTAATTTCTACCTTGATGGAACTGTGGTCGGAGAAGATACTTTGAATTATCTCAGCATTTTGGATCTTGTTGAGGATCACTCTGTGGCCTAAGGTTGGTCTATTCTCGAGAACTTTCCATGTGCATTGGAAAAGAATGTGTACTTTGCAGCGGTTGGATGGAGTGTTCTAAAGATGTCTATGAGGTCAATTTGGCTGACTGTGCCCTTTAGGTCTTCTTTGTTGTGTTTCTTTTTAGTTTTTCTGTCCTTTACTGAGAGTGGTGTGTTGAAATCTCCTACTATTATTGTGGAACTGTCAATTTCACTTTTAAGTATTGTTAGAGTTTGTTTCATGTATTTTGGAGCTCTGTTATTGGGTGCATAGATTTTTATTTGGGTTATGTCTTAATGAAGGATCACCCCCTTAATCATTATATAGTGTCCTTCTTTGTCTTTATGGGGGATTTTATTTTAAAGTTTATTTTATCTGAGATTAGCATTGCCACTCCTGCTCTTTTTTGGTAGTTTTTAGCTTGATATATTTTTTTTCAACCTTTGACTTTTAATAAATTCACATCTTTGTTTCTAAGGTGTTTCTCTTGTAGACAGCACATTGATGGATCCTGTTTTTTTATCCATTCTGTCACTTTCCATCTCTTTATGGGTGAATTGAGTCCATTTACATTCAGTGTAATTATTGATAGATGTGAGTTTGTTACTGTCATTTTATAGTGCTTTTTTTTTTGTGGTATTGACGTTTTCTTTGTTCTTCTTACTTTCCTGTGCTGAATTACTTTTGTTTGTGGATTTTTTTTTTCATTTCTTTTGTTTTTGCAGGTTTTGTTTTTGCTGAGACTTTATGTTTTTCCTCTTTATTTTTATGAGTATGTTTGTTAACTTTCTTTGTGGTTACCATGAAATTTACCCTTATCTTTCTAAGTTTGAAGCAGTCTATTATTACTTGGTATTGTCTTGCCTTCCTCGTCATTAGAAGTTTCTATACCTATAGCATATATTCCGTCTTTTATTGTTATCATTTAAAGATTAACTACTCTGATTCCCTGTTGCATTTCTTTTGGTTTTGGATAGTCCTTGAGAGTTCATTTCCTAGATTGGTATCTGGCTGGTAAGATCCTGCGTCCTAGATTCAGCCTGTTAGCTGAAGTTGTTTGTTCTCACTTATAAAAACTCCCTTTAATAATTCTTGTAAGTTTGGTTTGGTTTACACATACCTTAATTTCTGTTTATCTGGAAATATCTTAATTTCAGCATCGTTTTTGAAGAAGAGTTTTGCAGGATTTATTATTCTTGGCTAGCAATTTTTTTCTTTCAAGGTTTTATATATGTCATCTCATTGCCTTCTTGCCTGCATAGTTTCTGCCGAATAATCTGAGCTTAGTCTTATTGTTTCTCCTCTGTATGTGATTTCTTGTTTTTCGTGAGGTGCTCTCAGGATTCTTTGTCTGTCTTTGGTTTTGGTGAGTGTGATTATGATATGCCTTGGTGATTTTCTTTTGGGGTCTATCCTATATGGGTTTGGTTGAGCTTCTTGGATCACAGTCTTTTTATCTTTCATGATATTTGGGAACTTTTCTGTCAGCAGTTCTTCAATGATCTTTTCTGTGTTTTCCGTTTTTTCTCCCTCTTCTGGAACTCCGATCACTCACAAATTTTTGCTTTTGATTGTATCCCACATAATTCTCAGGGTGTCTTCATTTTTCTTTGTTCTTTTTTCTGAGTTTTCCTGGAACAGCGTTGTATCCAAGTGTTTGTCTTCAATTCCGCTAATCCTGTCTTCCACCGTTTCAAATCTGCTTCTCAACCCTTCTATGACACTGTCCATTTCTGAAATCTTGTTGTTTGTCTTTTGGATTTCTAATTGTTGTTTTTGCATAATTTCTAGTTGTGAATTTATTTTGGCATTTTGTTTCTGCATTATTTTCCTGAATTCTTCCATTTTTTTGTTTGTATTTTCCATGAATTTGTCTTCCTTTTCCATGTATTTGTTTATTTTTTCCTCATTTTTGTCTGCTTTTTGCTTCAACTCTTGGATAATTCTGAGTATTAGAGATTTGAATTCCTTATCAGGTAGTTCTAGTGCCTTTTCTTCCACTAGAAAGTCATCTGGTGTTTTATTTCGTATGCCTACTGGAACCATCCTGTCCTGTTTTTGAAAATGTTTTGATATTGTCTGCTGTCTTCGGGGCATTCAGTAGGTATTTTGCTCATTTACTGATTGTAGATTTGTTTGTTTCATCCTTTTTTTTTTTTTTTTTTAATTTGGCTATGTCTTAGGAGTCAGGCTCCGTGTCCTTGTTTTTACTCATCTGTGGGCATGATACTTTTCCCCTCCTTCTCCAATTGGCAGTGTCAGTCTCTCAGATATGGTACAGCAAGGAAGGTCTAGCTGAAGAGAAGTTTCTGGGATGGGTTGTTTGTGGCACTTACTACAGCCACTAGGGTTGGTCAGTAATCAGCGTGGGGCAGGTTCCTGTAGGCCGTGCCTGTGCTGCTTTGTGGTGTGATGTTAAGCACACGGTGCAGGTAGACAGGATGTAGCAGGGAGATTGTGATGTGTGGAGCTAAGATAGGTATGGGAGAGAGGAGAGAGGAAGAGGAGCCACAATCATGCAGACAAACAAAAAAGAGTGATAGGGTAGCTTGTCATTGGGGTGGAGAGATGAGAGACTATGAAATGGAGAAAAACAAAAAGGGGAAGAAGAAGAAAAAATAAAAGAATGAATAAATAAAAATTAGAAAGAAAAAAGAACAGCAAAGCTCCCAGGTATCCCACTGGTGCAGCTACAGGGTCTGGGGAAGTTGTTTCCAGGTATTTACGTACAGCCTGGCTAGAAGGTGTAGAGGTATTCAGCACCAGCTATTCAGGGAACAGGAAGAGAAGGAAGGTATATTGAGAGGAGAAACTGAGTAATAAAGAAAGACTAAAAGGGAAAAAGAGGGAAAAGAAAAAACAATTTAAAAAAAAAGAACAAGAAAAGCCCCTCAAAAAACAGAAAAAAAAGAAAAAAGAAATGCCCCCAGGGATCCCTCTGGTTGTCTGCACAAGCTGAGGGGATAGGTCCCAAGCTGTGCAGCACTGACCGGTCAGAATGGGCTCCGAACTCGAGAACAGTAAAAGAAAACAAACAAACAATTCAAAACAAACCAACAAAAGCCCCGGGATCTGACCAGTGTGGAAGCCCAGACCCGGAAGCAGTTCCTCACTCGAATGGACCTCCGCAGCCCCTTAGGAAGAAGCAAAGATGGCACATGAAGCCAGGTATTTGAGCAAAAGGAGGGGAAGGTGGTGAGAGTTAAGGAGGAATTCAAAAGAAGTGGAAAAAAGCAACACCAGCAGCCAACAAATGGCACTCAGGGAGCTGGCCAGTGCGAGTGGGTGGAATCAAAGCAGTCAGTGCTTCCTGGCCAAGAGACTGTGGCCGCGGGAAGCAGAGGAGGCCGAGTGGGGGTGAAGAAAGTGTATATCGCAAATTACCAGTTGTTTTGTCTCCTACTGGAAGCTTCGTGAAGCTGCTGTCTCGTACCCTCTATTTGCTGGTCTCTGATAGAAGTCCAAGATGGTGGGTCCGTGCTACATTAGCTGATAGCAGACCTCTGCAATGAATCTCTCCTTGCTGTCTGTTTTCTGTCAGTTTTCTTACCCCATTTGGTGCTTGGCTGAGTTCTTTATCTCTTCATTTGATGTTTTAGGGTTTCAGGATTGCTGTTTTGTCTGTTTGGCTTAGTTTTTTTGATCTTTGCTGTGGACGGACGGCGTGGTGCTTCTCCCTAGAGCGACATTTTACCAGAACTTGACTAAGACCATTTTTAAGGCTTAGTTTTTTCATTTGAAAAATAAGATGCATGAATTAGATGATAATAAATCTTGGTGGTAATGTTATCAGTCACAATAATGGGTGGCATTTATGGTTTTTTTTTTTTATTGTATTTAATGTAGTGGTTATTTTTAATATATTTCCCCTAACTTTCACAAGAACATTTCATGGAAAGTAATGATATCCCTATTTTACAGAAAAGGAAGTAGAGTTCATTTCTGAGGCCCCCTTTGTTTCCAAAGGTCTCTAATTTTTTTTTCGTAATTCCAAAAATGAATACTATAGAATGTTCTAGAATATATAGAATACTCTAGGCATTTTGACTGTAAGTCTTACAGCTGGATGAGAATGTTTTTGTTGTTGTTCAGTGCCATCAAGTCTGTTCCAACTCACAGTGACCCTATGTACTACAGAACGAAACACTGTCCTGTCCTGTACAATGCTGACAATTGTTATGCTTGAGCCCATTGTTGCAGCCACTGTGTCAATCTATCTCATTGAGGGTCTTCCTCTTTTTTCATTGATCCTGTACTTTACCAAGCATGGGAACCATTATTACTGTCTGTGAAGGCTTCCGTAAAGAGAGGAGATTTAAAATGGGAGGAGCAGTAAGACTTATACATAAGCATGTTTATTGTATGATGTATAAAGATAACATTTCTTGAACACAATTTTATAGCTAACTTGCCATTGAGCTATGTTCTTCACACTAATATCTCTTAACATCGTGTTGTAAATTGGGATTACTTTAAAGGAATTCAGTGTGTGCAATTTTTAATGCTCTATCTTTCCTTGAAACCTACTAGCTCTGTATTCATTTCTACCTTGTGATCCGTTTTGTGATTAGTCTGGTAGTTAATGGCATCATCTGAAAGTGCTGGTATAATACATGAAAATTCTTTTTGTAACACCTCATCAGGTATTGAGGACAAGTCTACAAGGAAGAAATTAATTGTATGTGCAGCCAATGCCATTTTTCTTAAAAATACTTCAGAACGAGTACTTAATTCCTTCTCTTAGTGAACTATGGGAAACCCTTATAGAATCGTGAATCAACTGATTTGGGGGGCAAAAATGGCAGAAATCTATTTCATGCATGTATATTTTTTGCAAGTAATATCTCTATCCGTGGAGAGTTCTGCAAGTTCTCCCATGAGTTATTTACATGGAATATATAGCCTTTGGTGATATATTACCCATCACCCCCAATGGAGACACATGCATACATTCACACTTTCAGAACTTTGCCAACTGTCTTAAGAAACTACTAAAATAAAATGCAATTAATAGGGTACAATGTGTCATAAGCATATTAAGCACTAGGTTACTAAATGAATATGGATTATGTAATTTCCCATTCTTCTCAAATTTCAATTGGTTCTTCACTTTAATCCCAGTAGCTAAACAAAGAAAGCAAGTTACTGGATCATCATGGAGCTTCATGTCCAGTGAGACATCTGTGATAATCTGATTTAAAATTATAACTGCCAGAATACATTATCTCCTTTTCGGGATTTATTTTTCTCAGTATAAGTTCCATGAGGACATTGTTTTGTTTATTACTGTCTCTTTGTTACCTAGAACAATGACTAGTATGTAGTCAGTGCTAATCAAACATGTTTTTGAATGAACAGCTAAATTTAGTTTGGCTTATAAACTGTTTTTTTTCCCCATTCTACTATACTGCATATCGTACACTCATTCATTTGCAACAAGGGAGCATTCATTATGTCTCTTATACACTGCAGATATTTGTTTTATAGTCATGAGTGAAAAAGACATCATCCCAAATGATATTTGTTTGTTAAGTAATTTGAAATATATAGGGAATTCTTAGTTTTTCTTTAAACATTTTTGGTTAATCAGCATAATAACACCAATAACTTTTTATTTCAAATAAAATTATAAATATTTATAGAATGTAAACTCCTTACAATGCAATTTGTTGGACATTTTTCATGTATTTTCCACTTAATCCTCACACCAGCTGTGATGGTTAAGGTTGTGTGACAACTTGGCTGGGCCATGATTCTCAGTGGTTTGGCAGTTATGATGTAGTTTGGCAGCTATGTAATGATATAATCACCTCCATGATGAGATCTGTTATGAGCAGCCAAACAGTTTAAAGAGAATTTCCTTGAGGGCATAGCCTGTATCCAAGATAGGTGGACTTTCTGGCAAAGCTCATGGGCTTTTCCTCACTCTCCATCCTTAAGCTGGCTGATGCTCGTCTGACCTCTGGTTTTTGGGACTTGTGGCTTATCTGCTGATGTTTGGATTCATCAGCCTCTGCAGTCTCTGAGCTAGCAGGTTGCTAGCTTACCTGCCAGTTTTGGGATTCACTAGCCCCCGTGTCTGTGAGCAAGCAGGCTTCTGCAGCTATGTGAAGCAGGAGAAGAATCTAGCCCGACCCACAGACTTCCAGCCTCTATAACCATGTAAGCCATTTCCTTGATATAAATCTCTCTATATACATGGAGCCCTGGTGGCGCAGTGGTAAAGTGATACAGCTGCTAACCAAAATGTCAGCAGTTCGAATCCACCAGCAGCTCCTTGGAAACCCTATGGGGCAGTTCTATTCTGTCCTATAGGGTCTTATGGGTCAGGATCCACTTGACTGCAATGGGTTTTGGGGTTTTAGATATATACACACACACATAGAGAGAGAGAGAAAAGGGCAGCTTGAGAAGACAAAGTATTATAGTAACATATGCAAAGAACTAGAGCTAGAAAACCAAAAGGGAACAACATGTTCAGCATTTCTCAAGCTGGAAGAACTGAAGAAAAAATTCAAGCCTCAAATTGCAACATTGAAGAATTCTACAGGGAAAATATTAAATGATGCAAAAAGCATCAAAAGAAGTTGGAAGGAATACACAGAGTCACTGTACCAAAAAGAATCAGTCGACGTTCAACCATTTCAGGAGTTAGAGTATGATCAGGAACCCATGGTATTAAAGGAAGAGGTCCAAGCTGAACTAAAGGCAGTGGTGAAAAACAAGACTTCAGGAACTGATGGAATAGCAATTAAGATGTTTCAAGAAACAGATGCAGCACTGGAAATTCTCATCCATATATGCCAAGAAATTTGGAAGACAGCTACCTGACCAACTGACTGGAAGAGATCCATACTTATGCTTAATCCCAAGATGATCCAACAATATCATTAATCGAACAACATCATTAATACCACACGCAAGTAAAATTTTGCTGAAGATCATTCAAAAGTAGCTGTAGCAGTATATCGACAGAGAACTGCCAGAAATTCAAGCTGGATTCAGAAGAGGACGTGGAACCAGGAATATCATTGCTGACGTCAGATGGATCCTGGCTGAAAGCAGAGAATACCAGAAGTATGTTTACCTATGTTTTATTGACTATGCAAAGGCATTTGACTGTGTGGATCATAATAAATTATGGATAACATTTCGAAGAATGAGAATTCCAGAACACTTAATTGTGCTCATGACAAACATGTACCTGGATCAAGAGGCAGTCCTTCAAACAGAACAAGGGGATACTGTGTGTTTTACAGTCTGGAAAGGTGTGCATCAGGGTTGTATCCTTTCACCATACCTATTCAGTCTGTATGCTGAGCAAATAATCTGAGACACTGGACTGTATGAAGAGGCACGGGGCATCAGTATTGAAGGAAGACTCATTAACAACCTGCATTATGCAGATGACACAACCTTGCTGGCTGAAAGAGAAGAGAAATTGAAGCATTTACTGATGAAGATAAAAGACCACAACCTTCGGTATGGATTACACCTCAACATAAAGAAAACAAAAATCCTCACAACTGGACCAATAAGCAACATGATGATAAACAAAAAAAGATTGAAGTTGTCAAGAATTTCATTTTACTTTGATCCACAATTAAGGCTCATGGAAGCAGCAGTCATGAAATCAAACGACACATTACATTGGGCACATCTGTTGCAAAATATCTCTTTAAAGTGATAAAATGCAAACATGTCACTTTAAGGACTATGGTGCACCTGACCCAAGCCATGGTGTTTTCAATTGCCTCATATGAGTGTGAAACCTGTATGATGAATATGGAAGACTGAAGAAGAATTGATGCCTTTGAGTTGTGGTTTTGTTGAAGAATATTGAATATATCAAGGACTGCCAAAAAAATGAACAAATCTGTCTTGGAAGAAATACAACCAGAATGCTCCTTAGAAGCAAGGATGGCAAGACTATGTCTCACATACTTTGGACATGTTATCAGGAGGGATCAGTCCCAGGAAAAAGACATCATGCTCGGTATAGTAGAGGGTCAGCGAAAAAGAGAAAAAGAGGAAGACCTTCAATGAGATGAATTGACACAGTGGCTACAACCATGGGCTCAAGCATAAGGATTGTGAGGATGGCGCAGGGACCAGGCCGTGTTTTGTTCTGTTGTACATAGGTTCGCTATGAGTTGGAACTAACTTGACAGCACCTAACAACAACAACACACACACACACACACACACACATATATATATATGCTTCACTGACTTTGCTTCTCTAGAGAATCCCCCCTATGACAACAACCTATGGAATATTTAATATTATGGTTCCTGTTTAATAGAGGGAAAGTCTTATAAACTCTTAGAGCTCATAAGTGATAGAGTCCAGATTTACATTCAGATAATAAGTATCCAAAAAAATTAAAATGCCTCCTTTGTCTCTCCTTCACTTGTCTTCTGGATATTTTTGAGAAATATATTAACGCCAGTTGTTCCCAACCTTCAAATTATTATTTTTTTGCATTCAATCAAAAATATATTTTTGAGCACCTATTATTGTTATAGATCCTGGGGAATCAATGACAAACAAAAGAGAAAAGACTATTGATCTCCTAAACTTTGCTTTGTAGTGAGGGAGCTAGATAATAAAATAAAACACACCAACAAATAGGCAAACGAATGAATTTATATGCAGTACAAATAGAACAGGGTGACATGATAGAGAATAATTCAGTGACAATTTTAGTTGGGATGGCCTAGAAAGCATCTCTGAGAATGTGACATTTAATCTGATATCCAAAGGTGAAAAGAAACATGTCCTGTGATCTCGGAAAGGATTTTGCAAGCAAAAGGAATAGCTAGTACAAAGATCTTAATGCAGGAATCAACTCAATCTACTTGAAAGGTAGGAAGAAGACCAGTATAACTGGAAGGCATTGAGTGCTGAGGAATAAGATGGACAAATAGGCAGGTATCACATTTCATAGACCTTTGTAAGGGGCAACAAGGAGCTGGGATTTCATTTAAGTGTTGGTAATGGATTTTAGAGGGGCAGGAGTGGAAGCAGAAGGACCAATTTAAAGATCACTGTAATCATCCACCAGAGAGATCAGCATGATTTGGTTCAGAATGGAAGCAGTGAAGATGGGAATATGTTTTGGAAGTTGATCTACAAGACTTGCAAGTCAGGGATGAGGGAAAGCGAAAGCTCAAGAGCAGCTCCTAAGTTTGAGACTTAGACTCTCTGAGTGGTCCGTGAGATCGTTACCATGATGGGGAAGACGGAGTAGGTGCAGGTTTGGGGCAGGGTAGGGAGAAACCCATAGTTCGGTTTAGGGCTTGGTAAGTCCGAGGTGCTCACTAGCAAGCTATGTTGAACATATTTCATTTTACCCTCCAAACCCACTGTCCCCTCTTTCCCATCATCTCTGTGTCCTGGTAGTAGCAGTGTCAATACCTACCTCCTTGCCCGCTGTCTTCCATTTTTGTGCAGTAGGAACCACCAGTTACTGTGGAGTCAATCTCAACTCATAGCAATCCCATGTGTGTCAGAGTAGAACTGTGCTCCATAGGATTTTCAATAACTGATTGTTTAGAAGTAGACCACTAGAACTTTCTTCCAAGCTGCTTCTGGGTGGACTTGGTTAGTAGCCAGGTGCATTAACCATTTGCACAACTCAGGGACTCCATTCGATTAGAAGTGTCAGAATATTAGATCGTGGAAGGTGGATGAAAGCAGGCTATGCATTGCCCTGAATCTATCCTGAGTGGCCTGCCAGGGTTAACTGCACCCCTCTCCCAAAGACTTCTGGCTGGTGACCCTCTGCTCAGCTACCCTTTCCAGGTGTTGTAGCCTCTTTTCCTCTTACCCTTTCAGGCATAGAGGTGTAAGTGCTCCCCCTTATTACTAGCTCCAGGGTACTGCATTGCCCCTTGCAGGTCTTCACAAACACTTCCTACAACTTTGTAATTTGTTCCTAAATAAAAATATACTCCAATTGCCCAGACATTAATTTGCTTGATTGGCATATACCATTTCTTTGCTAGGCCACTGTCAAATACAAAAGTGACTTGGAGAACCCAACAGACCATCAGACAGAGGAGTGTGGTGTTCCAGCAAGGGGTCCAGGCTGGAGTTCAAGGTTTGAGTGTCATTAGTTTATAAATAGTTTGAGGACATTGGTAGTTCTGTGGTAGAATACTTGCCTTCCATGTAGGAGACCTGGGTTCAAAACTCAGCCAAAACACCTCTGTCAATGGAGGTGTCTTAGTTATCTAGTGCTGCTATAACAGAAATACCACAAGTGGATGGCTTTAACAAATAGAAATGTATTCTCTCACAGTCTAGTAGGGTAGAAGTCTAAATTCAGGGTGTCAGCTCCAGGGAAAGTCTTTCTCTCTATAGGCTCTGGAGGAAGGTCCTTGACATCAATCTTCCCCTGGTCTAGGAGCTTTTCAGTGCACTGATCCCAGGTCCACAAGATACGCTATTCTTCTGGCTCTTGTTTTTGGTGGGATGAGTCCGCATGTCTCTCTGCTTGCTTCTCTCTTCTATATCTCAAAAGAAATTGGTTTAAGACACAACCTAATCTTATAGATTGAGTTCTGCCTCACTGACGTCACTACCTCTAATCCTGCCTCATTAACATCATAGAG
>NW_004444086.1:5739668-5779607 GCF_000243295.1 Trichechus manatus latirostris
GGACAATCACACAATACTGGGAATCATGGCCTAGCCAAGTTAACACATATTTTTGGGAGGACAGAATTCAGTCCATGACAGGAGGCTTGCATACTGCTATGATACTGAACAGGTTTCAGCAGAGCTTCCAGGCTAAGACAGACTAGGAAAAAAGGCCTGGTGATTTACTTCTGAAAATCAGCCAATGAAAACTCTTTGGATGACAACAGTCTGATCCAGTTGTGCATGGGATCGCCATGAGTCAGGTGCTGACTCAATGGCAACTAACAACGATTTATAAATGGTTCTGAAGGTCAAGATAGTGGGCTAGCTCACCAGGGAAATTTCCCTGAACCCTTAAGAGCCATTCTTAACAGAGTTCAGTGCTTTTTATCCAGTCATGCAAAGAATATACTAACATGTTATCTGACTTCCCCTCACCTTCTGTTAACAAAGGCAGCAACAAGCTATTATCAGCATTCACTCTCCCAAATGCCATTTCAAGCCAAGTTTTACCAAAACCATTATCTCTTTAATTTTCTCCCCAGTATGCTTGCCTACAAACAAGGGATGGAGTGTAGCTTTTTTTCTACTTTCTGTTTTAAAATGCAGTTTTCTTCTTGTGGGCAGTGGTGATATTGACAAATATTTCATATGGGATGGAGAGTGTGCATCGAATTCATCAAGGATTCCATTAAAGTTGCACCAGCAAGGTCATTTACCCAACAAACATAATGATGGATTTGGTTTCAACAGACCCAGTATTCAGATTCAGTAGTAAGCTGGCCAGCTGGCAATTAATGTTTTACACAGAGGTATTTTGTGTGTTAATAACACACTGAAAAAAAACGATAACTAGAAATCCTCCAAGTTCCATTGCAAAGAGAACAGCTCAGAGCTGATTTCCAAAGGGTTAGCTTGGCTTCTCAGGGCTCCAGATTAATTACATGCAATCTATCTCCCTAATTACCTCAGGAAGTGGTAGCTGCTATTATTTAATTGGAGTTGTTGTTATTTAATTTCTTTTATATTCTGAAAAGCAATTAATGGAGTGAGGAGAGGTACTTTTCTCTCCACATCCTAGAACAAAATCTTATGTCTTTCTCTCAGGAATCTTTCTTTTTTTTTTTTAAATACCTGGCTTCCTCCAGAATGGTTGATAGAATTTCTCTAGCACTAGCTAACTGCTCCCCTTCTCTGAGTTTCTGTGGAACTTTTTCTTAGAATAGCGGCATCTAATCCAGGAATTTCAACATTTTGGATGGCTGCCTCTTTGGGATTTTAGGGTTCCTTGGGCTGAGAGTGTAAAACCACCAGTGTAGGCCTTGGTGAGGTTTTAAATTGGGAAACTCTGATTGTGTGTGCCAAGGATCCCCTCTGAATGCTGCTTTTCCTCTTGGACAGCTGCAGAAAACCCTTCCTTATGGCTTCTTCCTAATCCTCAAACTTGTCAGGTGCCGCCAAGTCAATTCTTACTCATAGTGACCCTATGTACAGCAGAATGAAACACTGCCTGGTCCTGCCCCATCCTCACAATCCTTGCTATGCCTGAGCCCATTGTTGCAGCCACTGTGTCAATCCATCTTGTTGAGAGTCTTCCTCTTTTTCTATGACCCTCTTCTTTATCAAGCATGATATCCTTCTCCAGGGTCTGATCTCTCCTGATAACATATCCAAAGTATGTGAGATGTAGTCTAGCCATCCTAGCTTCTAAGGAACATTCTAGTTGTACTTCTTCCAAGACAGATTTGTTCCTTCTTTTAGCGGTCTATGGCATATTCAATATTCTTCGCCAATACCACAATTCAAAGGCGTCACCTTCTTCGGTCTTCCTTATTCATCATCTAGCTTTCGCATGCATATGAGGAAATTGAAAACATCATGGCCTGGGTCAGGCGCACCTTAGTCTTCAAGGTGACATCTTTGCTTTTTAACACTTTAAAGAGGCCTTTTGCAGCAAATTTGCTCAAGGCAATGCATCATTTGATTTCTTGACTGCTGCTTCCATGAATGTTGATTGTGGATCCAAGCAAAATGAAATCCTTGACAACTTCAATCTTTTCTCCATTTATCATGATGTTGCTTATTGGTCCAGTTGTGAGGATTTTCGCTTTCTTTATGCTAAGGTGTAATCCGTACTGAAGGCTGTGGTGTTCGATCTTCATCAGTAAATGCTTCAATTCCTCATCACTTTCAGCAGGCAAGGTAGTGTCATCTGCATAATGCAGGTTGTTAATGAGTCTTCCTTCAATACTGATGCCCCGTGCCTCTTCATATAGTCCAGTGTCTCAGATTATTTGTTCAGCATACAGATTGAATAGGTATGGCGAAAAGATACAACCCTGATGCACACCTTTCCAGACTGTAAAACACGCAGTATTCCCTTGTTCTGTTTGAAGGACTGCCTCTTGATCTATCTATGTACAGGTTCCTCATGAACACAATTAAGAGTTCTAGAACTTCCATTTTTTGCAATGCTCTCCATAAGTTGTTATGATCCACACAGTCGAATGCCTTTCCATAGTCAATAAAACATAGGTAAACATGTTTCTGGTAACCTCTGCTTTCAGCCAAGATCCATCTGACATCAGCAATGATATGTCTGGTTCCATGACATCTTCTGAATATGGCTTGAATTTCTGGCAGTTCTCTGTCGATGTACTGCTACAGCCACTTTTGAATGATCTTCAGCAAAATTTTACTTGCGTGTAATATTAATGATGATTTCCACATTTGATTGGCTCATCTTTCTTGGGAATAGGCATAAATATGAATCTCTTCCACTCAGTTGGCCAGATAGCTGTCTTCCAAATTTCTTGGCATAGACAAGTGAGCATTTCCAGTGCTGCATCTGTTTGTTGAAACATGGTAATTCCTGGAGGCTTTTTTTCACCAATGCCTTCAGCGCAGCTTGAACTTTTACCTTCAGTACCGTTGGTTCCTGGTAATATGCTACCTCCTGAAATGGTTGAATGTAGACCAATTCTTTTCAGTGTAGTGACTCTGTGTATTCCTTCTATCTTCTTTTGATGCTTCCTGCGTGATTTAGTATTTTCTCCATAACATCCTTCAGTATTGCAACTCAAGGCTTGCATTTTTCTTCAGTTCTTTCAGCTTGAGAAATGCCGAATGTGTTCTTCCCTTTTAGTTTTCTATCTCCAGCTCTTTGCACGTGTCATTATAATCCTTTACTTTGTCTTCTCGAGCCACCCTTTGAAATCTTCTGTTCAGCTCTTTTACTTCATCATTTCTTCTTTTTGCTTTATCTACTGGACGTTTAAGAGCAAGTTTCAGAGTCTCTTCTGACACCCATTTTGGTCTTTTCTTTCTTTCCCATCTTTTTAATGTCCTCTTGCTTTCTTCTTGTATGATGTCCTTGATGTAATTCCACAACTTGTCTGGTCTTCCATCATTAGTGTTCAATGTGTCAAATCTATTCTTGAGATGGTCTCTAAATTCAGGTGGGATATACTCAGGGTAGTACTCTGACTCTCTTGGACTTTTTCTAATTTTCTTCAATTTCAACTTGAACTCGAATATGAGAATTTGGTGGTCTGTTCCAAAGTCAGCCTCTGACCTTGTTCAGCTGATGATATGGAGCTTTTCCATCATCTCTTTCCACAGTTGTAGTCATTTTGATTCCTGTGTATTCTATCTGGCAAGATCCACGTGTATAATCACCATTTATAGTTCATGAAAAAAAAAGGTATTTGCAATGAAGAAGTCATTGTTCTTGTAAAATTCAATCCTGGGATCTCTGGCGTCATTCGTATCACCAAGGCCGTATTTTCCAGCCATTGATCCTTCTTCTTTCTTTCCAACTTTCACCTTCCAATCACCAGTGATTATCATTGCATCCTGATTGGCACATTCAATCAATTTCAGATTGCAGAAGTTGTTAAAAATCTTCAACTTCTTCACCTTTGACCTTAGTGATTGGTGGGTAAATTTGAATACTAGTAATATTAACTGGTCTTCCTTGTAGACGTATGGCTATTATCCTATCACTGCCACCACTGTACTTCAGGATAGAACTTGAAATGTTCTTTTTGCAATGGCATTCCTATTCAAGTTGTCATTCCCCGTACAGTAGACCATATGATTGTCTGATTCAAAATGGCCAACACCAGTCCATTTCAGCTCATTAATGCCTAGGATATTGATGTTTATGCTTTCCATTTCATTTTTGATCATTTTCAATTTTCTTAGATTCATACTTCGTACATGTTCTGATTATTAATGGATGTTTGTGGCTATTTCTTCTCATTTTGAGTTGTGCCACATTGGCAAACGAAGGTCCCGAAGCTTGACTCCATCCATGTCATTAAGGTCAACTCTACTTTGAGGTGGCAGCTCTTCTGCAGTCATATTTTGAGTGCCTTCCAACCTGAGGGCCTCATCTTCTGGCACCGCCCCTTTTAATACCTGGCAATTGTAGAATTATGAAAGGTCAGACACTGGCAGAAATTACAAAGATTTTGTAGCCCAGTCTTTCACTTTCCTGGTGGGAAAACAAAATAAGGATGGAAGACAAAAAGTGACCAGCTCACACTGAGCTTCTGTTAATTAATTTGGTTGAATTAATTTGGAAAAAGATAGTGGTGATGGTTGCATACCATTTCCCTGATAGAAGGTTGGCGAAAACAAGAGTGACCCTCAATGAAGTGGATTGACACAATTACCACAACAATGGGCTCAGACATACCAATGATCATGAAAATGGCACAGGACTGGGTAACGTTTCATAACGTTATTCTGTTATTCATAAGGTGGCTATTAGTTGAGCTGACTCGATGGCAACTTATAACCACAATAATGGTTGCACAACATGATAACATAATCAGTGCCACTGAATTGTACTTGTAAAAATTGTTGACTCTGAAAATGTTTTGTTATGTATGTATTTACCACACACACAGTTAACGCACTTGGCTGCTAACCAAAAGTTTGGAATTTCAAACTCACCTACAGCCTCATTGGAAGAAAGGTCTAGCAATCTACTTTTGAAAAAGCAGCCGTTGAAAACTTTATGGAGCACAGTTCTACTCTGACATATATGGGGTCATCATGAGTCAGAATCGACTTGATGGCAACTGGTTTGGAGGCATTTTTGGTTCAGTGGTTGAATTCTTGCCTTTTTACAATGGTACCTGATTTTCATTGGGCCAGGCCCTCCATCCTCACTGCACACTTTTTATCCACGTGTCTCAGGTCTGCCCAATCCATTCCCATGCCCCAGAACCAAAAGTGAGCTTGTGGTCCAGGCCTGGCAAATTCATACCTTCTACCCTGGCCATATTGATTATATTAGCAGTGGGCATATGGCACAAAACACAAGCTGTGTGGATCAAAGACATTCCAGAACTTGCTAGAGTGATGGAGGAACACATACTCTTTTTTCACTGGGCTCACTGATGAAAGGGGCAAATATGAGCCTATAGCTAGAGATGTTCTGGTATTCTTTACAAAGGTCTGCCTGCAAGAGAAGCTAATGCCAAAAAAGTAAATCTGAGAGAAGGAACAGTGTCTACTTTCTGATAACATCATCGGATACCTGGTTCCAGTTGTGCCTGAAGCTCGGCCACCTCCTGGACTTTTCTATTGCATGCGCCAAAAAAAATCCCTATTTTTGCATGAGCCAGTTAAGTTGAGCTTCTGTCACTTGCAACCAAAAGATTCTTTGTTAATATATTTACTGTAGGGATGATTAAGAAAGGATTACTTCTAAGAAGTCAAACAGCTTAAGAGAAATGGAAATCTGTTAATAAGTTTCAGAAGTTGAAGATTCCCAGGTCTTCCAGAAAACCCAGGTCTCCCGGGTGAAGGGAAAGGCTTTGAGCTCCCTCATCTACTGAGCTCCCTGCCTCTCCACTCTGAAAGGAGGGGTTCAGGGACAGTCCCCCCTGCCTATACATCCTACACAGAGGGCACATACCTTTGCATTCCTGTACATTCTTTTTACATCCTAACCCTTTCCTACCGCAGCATCATGTCATCAGGCACACTTGGGTTCAAATACCACACTTGCCTCTTGCTGGCCACACAACCTGGACAAATAACTTTCCATCTCAGAGCCTCCATGCTACACTTGCAGGAAGAAGGTGGGTTGAGAGCACACAAGATACTACCAGAAGGCTCAGGTCTATCACAGCCCAGTCTCCTTCTCTTCCTCTTCCCATTTCATTATGGGGTTTTCAAATCTCTCCTTCTTTGACCCTTCCTCATATTTCCGTTCTGACTGGGAACTCCTTTTGCCTTCTTTGGAGGCTCCAGTGTCTCTAAACAGTGACCAGAGACCCAGTTATCCTCCTCTCTCTCCCCGAATAGATCATATCCTTGAACGAAAATAGCCTGGTCCCTCCCCTCACTCTGGTCAGTTGCAAATTCCATCAACTCGAAATTAATGCTGAGGGTGAAGAAAAAGTATGCAAATCAGAAGATTATACAAATATTTTTCTCAAAATGGAATATTACTCAGCCATAAAGTGAAATGAAGTCCTAATATATGCTACAACATAGATAAGCCTTGAAAACATTATGTTAGTGAAGTAAGTCAATTACAAAAGAACAAGTATTATCTGATCTCATTTATATGAAATAGAAGAGGTAAATATATAGAGATCAAAGATTAATAGCGGTTACTAGGGGAGGGGGAAGGAACTCTTGTGGCTTAGTGGTTAAGTGCTCGGCTGCTAACTGAAAGATCAGTGGTTCAAACCCACAAAGTGGCTCTGCAGGAGAAAAGACATGGTGGTTGGCTTCTGTAAAGAGTACAACCCAGGAAACCCTATGGAGCAGTTCTACTCTGTCATATAGGGTCACTATGAGTTGGACTGGCCTCAACAGCATACAACAACAGGGGTGGGGGGAGTGAGAAGGAGGAGTCATTGTTTAGGAAGCATTGAGTTTCTGTTTATGACGAACAAAAAGTTGGCAATGACTACTGGTGGTGGTTGTACAACGTGACTGATGTAATTGGTGTCACTGAATCGTACACGAGAAAGATGTCATATTGGCAAATATTGTGCTATCTATATTTTTAAATCAATTAAAAGAAAGGAATCTATGGTAATAGTAGCTGATAATATCTCCTTGGAGTCAGCCAGAAGCTCTGCCTGGAGTGTGGGGGTCAGCTGTCAGCTGGGACCAATCCTGAGGTGCCTGTGCTTTCTAGCCTGTCAATGTGGATGATGCCCAGAAGAATCTGGGAAAATAATGAAAATGTATTTTCGAAATGGAGGGGAGCATACCAATGACCTTTAGGTAACATGCATGGGGCAGTGTGGCCACTATGTACTCTCTAACCTATTTCATAGAAGAACATGGAGCTTGACGATCAGGTAGCTTGCACAAGGTCTTCGAGAAGGTGCTAATACCCTCCTCCCTCTGTCTGGCCCGTATCTAAACATTGTACCTTCAAGGGCATTGAGGGATAGAAGCCTGAGAAATGTGATATGCGGGAACTTGCTGTTGCTCTCCCTGGTTTCTTTGTTTCGTTTGTTTTGGAAAGATGACATACCAGGATGATGGCCTGTTTGCCTAAGGCATAGCTGTTTTCCCAGCCCTAAGATCCTGCACAATAACAGCTTGCATGTTTGCAGTTTCTCTCATCCAAAACGCATCCAAAATCCACTCAAGTGATTAAACCTTAAGAGTGTCATCTCATCTTCTACTCAACAGAGTCAACTCTGAAGTAAAATGTGGTATCCACAGCAGAGAGAACTTCAAGAAGAAATATTCTGGGATGAAGGACAAATTGGACTGTACAGCAGGAAATAACATAAGAAAGTAGACAGAGCAATGGGGGAGGGATCCAAAGGTCTGAGTTCCCATCCTGGTTCTTTTAATAATGAAATAATTTCACAATTGATCTCACTGTTTCACTCTTGCTTCCTTCCAACTCATTGGAAAATAGTTACAGCAGCCAGAGGAAGGCTGCAAAATGTAAATTAGATTCCATGGTTGTCCTGCTTACAACCCTCAAATACTTTCCTCTTATGTTGTTGTTAGGTGCCTTTGAGTCACTTCCAACCAAAGTGACCCTATGTACAACCAGAACAAAACACTGCCTGGTCTTGTGCCATTCTCATAATCATTGGTATGCTTGATCCATTTGTTTCAGCCACTGTGTCAACCCATCTCATTGAATATCTTCCTCTTTTTTGCTGATGCTGTACTTTACCAAGTATGTTGTCCTTCTCCAGGGACTGGTCCCTACAGATAACATGTCCCAAAGTACTTGAGATGAAGTCTATCTATCCTTTCTTCTAAGGAGCATTCTGGCTGTACTTTTTCCAAGATAGTTTTGTTTGTTCTTCTGACAGTCTATGGTATGTTCAATTTTTTTTGCAAACACCATAATTCCCCTTATACTGGTATAAAACTTCAACGCTACAGTTTCCTGCATCCCACGCTCAATGGCCTTCCTTCTGCTTCTTGAACACGTCAGCCTGTGAACACGTGATGCTTGTAAACATGGTACCATAGATCTTAGCATTTGTTGCGGGGAATGCTTTCCCCAGAACTCTGCATTGTCAGTTCTTTCTTCTCACTTCGATCTTCTTGCTACTACTCCTCTTGCAAAACCAAAACAGAAACCAGTTATTGTTGAGTCGATTTGGACTCACGGCGACCCCATGTGTTGTAGAGTAGAATTGTGCTCCAGAGGGTTTTCAAGACCTGATTTTTCAGAAGTAGATTGCCAGGCCTTTCTTCTGAGGCACTTCTGGGTGGACTATACCCTCCAACCTTTCTATTAGTGCCACTCAGGGATACCAGATACAGCATGTTATTGAGTCTAGAAGGCCTCAGAAGAGTAAATATTGGAGCTGAGCCTTGAAAGATGAGCTGGATATGGATAAGTATCCTAAGATCTTGATTTATTTGAAGACAATTCTTATATTTGGATTGGGGGTGCTAGCATGGTGTCATGGTAAAGCAGGAACTCGAACTCGGGCAAGATTCCGTTGGTAACTAGCTCTGTCATATACCAGCTTTGTGGCCTTGGGTAAGCTGTTCCTCTCCCTGAGCCTGTTTCTTCATCTGTAAAATGGAATTAATAGCATCAATTTATATACAGTCGGGAGAACTTGATTAAATTATATTAAAACAAGACCAGTGAATGAGTTCAAGAGTGACTCATTCCTATTAGGCCTTCATCAAATTTTAAAGAGAAAACAAGAGTAGTGGCATACACAGCAACATGTTTCAAGTTGTATTAGGCCATCATGAAATTAAAGGGGAAAAAAAGAAAAAGACAGTGTGGGGGAATACAGGACCAAATATTTCAAGTTCCCAGTTCCACCATTAACTTTGGGCTGTTCACTTTCTGTGCAACTTAGAGTCACTTCACAATGATTACTCCATGCCACATCTGGGGTTTGTCACTGGGACCCTTAGGAACTCATAGTCATGTGGGAAAACTATACATATTCCTTCTCCCAAATTCAATATGCAGGGGGAAGAACAAAAATAGGGGTACTGCTGACCTTTGACTTTCTCAAAGGATACTCTCTAAGACTTTCAGAAATGCCCAAGTTTGGGAATATCACTAATGCAAATGTTATTTCTCTCATAAGCTACTGTAAAGATAACCAAAGCATGTGTGTCTCACAGGCTTCTATGATAACGAGTAAATTTGGTGCCGTACTATTTCCTAACAAACCATCACTTGGACCTCCTCCCTCTTGCTTTCCCTGAATCACCTGCAACAGAAGATGATTTTCTTTTCTAGATCATTTTTTAGAAAGTAATGTTTAAATGATTTCTTTAAAGTGACAGGGCAGCTGGTCAGGATTGGGGTGAGACAAGTGAGACCAGGTTGTGAAAGTGTAGGGGCTGATCTTGTCTGTCTTTTTTTTTTTTTTTAATGATATTTTGTTCATTAGGGATTTTTTTTGCATTAATTTTTATTTTTAATATTGCATTAAAATATTCTTTTATTATCTACTTTTTTGGGTCCCTTAAAATTTGCCCCCAAGATGTGTACCTTGCTCACCTCACCCTAAGCCTGGCCCCACAGGGTAGATATATGACATGAGTAGAAAAAGTAGAGCAGAATTCAGTAGAGAAAGCAGGTGCTCAGTTGGACTTACTTACTAATAAAAATAGTAGCCAGCATCTGCTGAATAGAGCCTGCACCAGACCCACTGCATACAATGCCTCATTCAATCCCTATAACTCTACAAAGAAACAATAGAAATTCATTTTAAAAATAAAGCACATAGTTTAAAAAAAAAAAAGTTGCTGGTGAGTCGATTCCAACTCATAGCGACCCTATGGGACAGAGTAGAAATGTCCCATATGGTTTCCAAGGAGCGGCTAGTAGATTCGAAATGCCAACCTTTTGGTTAATAGTCATTGTAGTTCTTAACCACTGTGGCACTCAAAAATATGTTTTGAGTGAATCATAAAGATTGTAGTAGTGCCTATCTTCTCTTGAGTGCTTATTATGTGCTGGGGACTGTGCTAAAAATTTTGTATACATCAGCTCACAACAACTTTAAAGGATGCACCTGTTCAAGGTAATGTATGTAAGAAATGGAGAAGCTTGGATTTGAATGCAAGTAGGTTTGCCAGATAGAAATCAAGATGCCCGGTTGAACCTGAATTTCAGATAAACATTTTTTTTAAGTATATGTATATCCTATAAAATACTGAGACATATTGATACTAAAATAATTATTTGTTGTTTATCTAAAATTCAAAATCAACAGTGCATCCCATTTTTATTCACTAAACTTTAAACCTGGGACATCTGATGGCAAAAATGACCAGGTGTTTAATTGCTACATTACCTTAAGATTTGGAAAGCCCAACAATCTAAGGCCATCACAGAGCAGGTGGAAATGTGTTTTTGGACCCAACTTTGACAGAATTTTACTCTTTGCACTTAACTATGAAGTAAGATGGATAGGCATCTTCTGTTTGTCAAGACAGTCCTTTTTTGCCTGTTTTCTTATCCTAATTTTTGTTTCCCCTCACTCCCCAAAATGCCTTGTTTGTTTGATAAATGATATGATCACTCTTCCATTAAATGCTTTACTTCTGTTTAATAACCACTCACCATGATGAACCAAACTTACATCTTAGCAAAATGACACATTTCTACATGTCACTGACATTTGAAGACATGTACAATTAATTCAAGTTGTGATTTTAAATACCTAGATGCCAAGAACCTTTTATTTTGTTGCAGGTCGGCATCCACCTACTCTGGTTTCCTTTATTGTTTTCATCCATTAGTGGGGAACTGAAGTAGGGAACGTCCAAGATTTCTGCCTCTAATACTTGATATACCCTGCATTTTGGGTGAGTAATGGCACTTAATCCCATCACATCCCACCTCCTCCAGAAAGCCTTTCCTGATTCCCTAGCCTGAGTTCTATGCACCTCTTCTGTGCTCCCCTGGCCCTGCACTTGCGTTATAACTGCTCTCCCCATGCAGCTGTGTAATTGTCCACTAGGTGGTAAGTTCCTTGAGGGAGATGACTCTCTCTTGCTTACCAATGGGGCAGTCCAGTGCCTGGCATGTAGCAGCTACCAGTGAATGTCTGTTAAATGAGCCAAAGTGTGACTGCATGGATGCACAATGAAGGCCCCCAAGAAGACAAAGAATGCCTGGGAGGGTTGATAGGCATTTAGGATTCCCTGACGTTTCTGTGCATCTGGCCCTGATGCAGGCATCCAACTGAGCAAATCAGAGGAAGCAGCTTCAAGGCACTGTTCTTCCCTGGGCCGCATCACTGACTCCACATGGCCAATATCCCAGGATCCACACAGGGTTCAAAACAGAAATGGCAATAATAGTCACAAAGAAAATGTCCAGCCGGTCTGCCTGTTGCGGGCCACATCCTGTGATTCCATCAGTTTCGGTCTCTCAGGGAGAACACATCTGTTACACGTTGTCTCCCAGGCCCATAAACAAAACATGGATGAGGGAAAATGATGTGACTTCTCCTTGGAAGGTTGGGGACCCAGTCCTTGAGATGCCTATGCCATTTCATGATGAGCCCATGCTAAGTAATCCAAGAGCCCATATGGGCACACCTATGTCCAACGGGCTCAAGGATAACAACAATCATGAGGATGGAGCAGGACTGGGCAGTGTTTTGTTCTGTTGTACATGGGGTTGCCATGAGTCGGAACTGACTCAATGGCACCTAACAACAACAACAGCAATGTCAAAAATAATCCAGAAGTCCCTTCTTTTTCTTAGTAGTAGCCAATGTTTGCTGCATATTCTAATATGCCAGGCCCTGGGGTTTTATTTTGTTTTGGAAGGTGTGTGTGTGTGTGTGTGCGTGCGTGCGTGCACACATGTGTGTATTTTAATGACTAGAACTTTCATTTTCATAATAAGCATATAGATAGATAAATAGCTGACATTGAGTAGGCTCTAACTCATGGCGACCCCATGTACAACAGAACGAAACGTTGTCCACTCCTATGCTATCTTCACAATCATTGGTATGCCTGAGTCCACTGTGGCCACTGTGTATTTTAATTAATTTTGAGTGTATTTAATTTCCAAATTAGGGGGATCATCTTCTAGCATTCTATCAGCAATATTCTGTGTTAATCCATAGGGTTTTCTTTGGCTAATTTCCTGAAGTAAATCGACAAGCTTTTCTTTCTAGTTTGTCTTACTCTAGAAGCTACCCTGAAACTTGTCTACCATGGGTTACCCTACTGGTATTTGAAATACTGTTGGCATGACTTCCAGCATCATAGCATCATACAAGCCACCACAGTACAACAAACTGACAGACTGGTGGTGGAATAATCATATAAAGTAGGTTGTTGTTGTTGTTAGGTGCCTTCAAGTTGGTTCCAACTCATGGCGACCCTATGTACAACAAAACAAAACACTGCCCATTCTTGAGCCATCCTCACAATCATTGTTATGCTTGAGCCCATTGTTGCAGCCACTGTGTCAATCCATCTTGTTGAGGATCTTCCTGTTTTTTACTGACTCTCTACTTTACCAAGCATGATGTCCTTCTCCAGGGACTGATACTTCCTGATAACATAAAGTAGGTAGCATTATGATAATTCCCATTTGACATATGAGATAGATGAGACACAAAGAGATTAAGTAACTTGTCCAAAGCCACCCAGTTAATGAAAGATAGAGCCGGGATCTGAGCCCATCCAGGCTGACAGCCCAGCGAGATCTGGCCGCCTCCACTGCACTGCTAATGTAAAGGACTTCCACAAACAGCCTCTAAATTAATTCTTTTAAGATTCAATTCTGGTGAGATATTTATTATCAGCCTACCTTACAGATGAGAACATTGAGAGTCAATGAAGTTAACTGAAGTGTACAAGGACATAACACCAATTAGTGACAGAGTCAGAATTCAAACTCAGATGTATGTGACACCAAAGCCTGTGATCCTTTTGGCTCTTGTGTGTGTGTGTGTGTGTGTGTGTGTGTGTGTGTACCTGCTTTAGTTGTCCAGTGCTACTATAACAGAAATACCACAAGCAGATAGCTTTAACAAACAGAAGTTTATTCTCTTACAATTTAGGAGGCTAGAAGTCTGAATTCAGGGCACCAGCTCCAGGGGAAGTCTTTCTGTCTCTGTTGGTTCTGGGAGAAGGTCCTTGTCATCAATTTTCCCCTGGTCTAGGAGTTTCTCAGCACAGGGACCCCAGGTGCTACACTCCCAATGCTGCTTTCTTGGTGGTGTGAGGCCTCCCTGTTTCTCTGCCTGCTTCTCCCTTTTATATCTTAAAAGACATTAACTAAAGATACAACCTAATCCTGTAGGTTGTGTCCTGCCTCATTAACATAACTGTCTCTAATTCTGCCTCATTAACATCATAGAGGTTAGAATTTACTACACATACGATAATTACATCAGATCATAAAGTGGAGGACAAGAACACAATACTGAGAATCATGGTCTAGCCAAGTTGACATACATTTTAGGGGACACAATTCAATACATAACAGTACCCAAGCTTTATAAACAAATCAATCAATTCAACAAATACATATCTTGATTTTCCAAAATGTGAACCGAGGTATTTATGCCCAAAGATTGTGAACGATTCTTTCAAAGTCAATATTCTCTAATTTGATTATAAACATTCATTCATTGAGCACCAGTTTTCTAGTACCATGGGAAGAAATGAGGAGGATTCTTGAGCCTCTAGAAAACTACTAGTACCAGTTGCTGTTGGGTTGATTATGACTCATGGAGACCTCATGTGTGTCAGAGTAGAACTGTGGTCTACAGGGTTTTCAAGATATGATTTTTCAGAAATAGATCACCGGGCCTTTTTCTTGAGCTGCCTCTGAGTAGACTTGAACCTCTAACCTTTTGGTTAGCAGCCAACCATGTCAACCATTTATATGACCCAGAAAACTAGCTCATGCAAATTTAATGTGATTAGTATTGTCATGTTACCTGGCCTGAGTGAAATGTGATCTCAGAATCCAGGGACAGGGTCAAGAAGAGTGAACAACAATGGACTCATCTACTTTCTTCTGCTGTTTAAGAAATATTTATTAGGGTCAAGCACTTAACTTGGTACTAGAGTCACAATAACAAACAAAATAGATATGGACCCTTCCCTTATGAAGCTCCCATTTAGTTGGAGGCAGACAAGGAAATGGGTGGGAATCTAGTTTCAGAAGCACTCTGTCTGCTGGGGTGGGATCCTACTTTTTGGAATCAGGGAAAAGAAAGACTAGGATTCTATGATCCCTAAAAGGGTGAGTAACTAGACCAGGGGTGAGGATGGAGAAAGGAAATGGTCAACCAGTACTACAGGTTTAGAGAACATGGTGGTCTAAACCCTGGGGAGATACACAAGAGCCAAGGCCAGAGAGATAAGCACAGGCCAGATCACACAGGACCTTGTAAACCCCACCAAAGAGCTGAGATTTTTTTTTCCTACTAAGAGAAATGAAAATGATTGTGATATATGAGTAAAGATGATTGCCAACACACAGATAGCACTTCTGTGATCTTGGAGCACTTAACTTTTCTGGCCTCACTGTCTTCCTCTGACAATGGGGATCTTAATAAGACCCACCTTTTAGGATTAAAGGGGAGAATCTCTGTAGAGTTTAGCACAGTGTCTGAGCATCCAGTAATCACAGTTATTATTTGATCATCATTAATACCCTACTAGATTGGTGTTATTATCTATAATTAAGGAAACTGAGAGCATCTAAGGGAATGGAGTAATATTACACATTTAGAAGGAGCCCTTGTGGCACAGTGGTTGCCAGTTCGAATCTACCAGCTGCTCCTTGGAAAAACTATGGGGCAGTTCTACTCCGTCCTATAAACCAAAAAAAAAAAAAAAAATCCAAAAAAAAAAAAAACTGAACCAGTTGCCATAGAGTCGATTCTGACTCAGCGAACCTATAGGGTTTTTTTTGGTTAGAACATAGGACAATAAATAAGAAGCCCCTATTTAGCTTCCTGTGGACAGCACATAACGACAACAATAATGTGCCCGAATCTAAAGAGATGGCTTGCACATAACGACAACAATAATGTGCCCGAATCTAAAGAGATGGCTTGCAGGTGTATTTCAGATAGAAAAGGGAGGGAGGGGGCATAGCATCTCTGCCTGGGACAGAGGAAGGCCTAGAGAGGGGCCCGAGAAAGAGAACTGACCACAGGGAACAGCAAAGCTGCAGTCTTGGGACAAAGCTTCAGGAAGTATTCAGTATATTCAGTGTAAATTCCTATTCAATGGGGATATAGTCTACATTGAAGGGCAGATACTTAGTGTGGCCATTCCTTATTATCTCAACATCTGAAATTCTCTCCTCTGTAGAACTTTCACCTTCCATATGGAGACCCGGGTTTGATTCCCAGTCAATGTACCTCATGCACAACCACTGCTTGTCTGTCAGTGGGGGCTTGTGTGTTGCTATAGGCTGAACTGATTTCAGGGGAGCTTACAGACTAAGATGGAGTAGGAAGAAAGGCCTGGCTATCCACTTTCAAAAATCAGTCAGTGAAAACTCTCTGGATCACAGTAGTCTGATCTGAAAACAATCATGGGAAGGGCACAGGACTGGCCATAGTTTTGTTCCCTTGTACCTGGGTCTCTGAATTGTGGGCTGAGTCAAGGGCAGCTAACAACAACAATCTTCACAAAAGCAGGAAGCTACTGTAAAGACCAAGGAGGCCTGGTGGTGCAGTGGTTAAGTGCTCGCTGCTAACTGAAAGGTCAACCGTTGGAACCCACCAGCCGCTCCTAGGGAGAAAGATGTGGCCGACTGCTTCCGTAAAGATTACAGCCTTGGAAACCCTATGGAGCGGTTCTGCTGTGTCCTATAGGGTCGCTATGAGTCGGAATTGACTCCACAGCAATGGATTTAGTTTGGTTTCTCTAAAGACCATATGCACAGAACAGAGACGTCACACTTTACCACATGAAATAAAATCTATCAAAATCCCCATCTGCAGCCCTGAACTTGCCACTCACCAAGTTTGAAAATGGTCACTTGAAAAACAAACAAAGGAACAAAAAACCTCTCCCATACGGAAGTGTCTCAGAATGAAGCCTGGGGGCTAAACAGGCTACCCTATATATTTTATTTCACCTTCTAGAAAGCGTGGGCTTTGAATCAGCCCATTCTGCATTCAAACCCTTCATCAATCAATAGCCAAGTCACATTTAGCAAGTTTCTTAACCTCTTTGAGCCTCTGATTCCGTTTCTATAAAATGTGAAGATGTCAGTCTCCCTGTACTGGAAACCAAGTAGATGCTCAATAGACTGTAAGTTTTTCTGTTGCCTACAGGCTTTTACGTAGATTTCTTTCTTTGTAAATTGTGGTAAAAATATACGTAACAAAACATTTGCCAATTCAACAAAATTTACATTTATTATTCAGTGGCATTGATTACATTCTTCGTACTGTACAACCATTATCATCCTTTTCTGAATTATTCCACCACCATTAATAGAAAGTCAGTGTCCCCTAAGCAAACTCCCTCTTTCCTCCTCCCTCCTACTGCTGGTAACCACTAATAAGCTTTGATTTCTTTTTGCCTTTTTTATAAAAGTGAGATCATACAGTATTTGTCCTTCTGAGACTGACTTACTTCGCTCAGCATGTTTTCAAGGTTCATCTGTGTTGTAGTGTGTATCGGGACTTCATTTCTCTTTACGGTTGAGTGATATTCCATTTTGTGTATACGTCACATTTTGTTTATCCATCCACCTGCTGATGGACATTTAGGTTGTCTGCACCAAGGTGTTGCAGTGGTTAAGTGCCTGGCTGCTAACTGAAAGGTGGTCATTTTGAACCCACCACCTGCTCCATGGCAGAAAGAAGTGGCAATCTGCTTCCATAAAGATTACAGCCTGGGGAACCCTATAGGGCAGTCTTACTCTGTCCTATAGTGTCGCTATGAGTGGGAATATACTTGACAGCAATGGGTTGGGCATGTTTTTTGCACATGATGCTCCCTCTTCCTGCAATTCTGCCCCTCCCCTGTCTCTCTTTGCAAAGTTCTTAGTTACTCTTCAAGACTCAGATCAAAAGCCACCGACTTGAGCATTCAAGGGGGCCCTCCTTGTAAGGTTAAGCACAATCCTCAAATTGCAGTGAGGGAACCGCGCGTTCCCGCGCACCTGAGGGCGCAGGCATTGATCTGCAGAGAATCCGAGCAGCTGCTTGTCTTGCCAACCAGGCATCGTTTTGAAGTGATTTTCTGTGAGAGATCGTGCTGTATTGATCTGGAGCAAAGCAAGACGCCCTGCATGTTAAAAAGTAAGTGTTGGGAGTGTTGAGTGAGGAGAGTTGGGAGGGGTCCTGTTCCCTAGATCCACGGGAGGACCTAACACTCAGGGGAACTCAAGGGCAGCAAGAATGTGGTAGGGAGCCACGAAAGAGGCCACACATTCCCTGGGTGAGGTGTCTACTGGATTGCAGATCGTCAGTCCTGTTATCCTGGATATGGAGGCCATGCCCATTCCAGATGGCCTGGCAGAGGTCTGTGCTCAGCCCAGGGACCCTGCCCTTCACCCACCTGAGCACCCAAGCAGGATCAGAGGCACACACCAAGCATCTTTGATGTGTTCATTTATTCATCGATTCAAAAAATGAAATTTCCTTTGCACATTTGCCGTTCACTATGCTAGTTAGAATGTGAGTCACACAAGAGTATAAAATATAGTTCCTGGCTTGGAGAAGCTTATGGATTGGTTATTAAAGAACTATCAAGGAGTCTACAGGAAATATAATGAAAAAGGTTCAGGTTTTGGCACAAGAACTTCCAGTACCAGTACCAATACCAGCACCGATATCAGCACCTGTCAGGTGGATTCTGACTTCTGGCGACCCCATGTGTGTCAGAGTAGAATTGTGCTTCACAGGATTTTCAGCAGCTGATTTTTTGGAAGTAGATTGACATGTCTTTTTTCCACGGTGCCTCTGGATAGATTCGAACCTCCAACCTTTCAGTTAGCAGCTGAGTGTGTTAACCACAGGATTCCTGCATAGGAACTACCAGGACAATTTCTTCCTCTATCAGATACTTTCCATGACTTTAGCTAGTCATTGAACCTCTCTGCGTTTGTCTTCAGATCTTTAAAATGAGAAATTCTACATATCTTATCAGACTATCTCATAGGAATTGGAGATGGTATATGTAAAGTATCTGGCAGGTAGAAAGTGTGTACCAGAAGGTAGCTATTGTTATAAAGACTTTTTATAGAACTTCCCCTCTAATTTCACATGTCTATTTTAGAACTTCTCTAATTTTACATGTCTATTTCATATCCATTTTTTCGTAGAAGGGAAAAAGAAGCAACATTTGAATGTTTTCAGTATTTTCCACATACCATGATAAATGGTTTATATGGATACTATGTCTTCTAATCTACCTACCACCACCCATCAGTTTGTTGTACTGTGGTGCCTTGCATGTTACTAGGATGCTGGAAGTTATGCCACTGGTATTTTAAATACCAGCATGGTCACCCATGGGGGACAGGTTGCAGCAGAGCTTCCGGACAAAGACAGACTAGAAAGAAAGTTCTGGCAATCTACTTCCAAGAATCAGACAATGAAAACCTTTTGGATCACAACAGAACATTATCTGACTCGCTTGCTTTGGACATGTCATCAGGAAGGATCAATCACTGGAGGAGGACATCATGTTTGGTGAAGCAGAGGACCAGTGAGAGCATGGGAGACTATTGGTGAGATGGATTGGCACACTGGCTTCAACAATTAACTCAAGCACGCTGGCAATCATGAAGATGATGCAGAACCAGGCAACATATCGTTCTGTTTTGCATGGGGTTGCTATCAGTCAGTCTACTTGATAGTAGCTGTCATGGTTTGAATTATGCCCCCCAAAAAATGTGTGTATCAATCTGGCTGGGCCATGATTCCCAGAATTGTGTGGTTGGCCTCCATTTTGTGATTGTAATTTTATGTTAAAGAGGATTAGGGTGGGATTGTAATACCACCCTTACCCAGGTCATATCCCTGATCCAATGTAAAGGGGATTTCTCTAGGGTGTGGCCTGCACCACCTTTTACCTTACAAGAGATAAAAGGAAAGGGAAGCAAGCAGAGAACTAGGGACCTCATACCACCAAGAAAGAAGCACCGGGAGCAGAGTGCATCCTTTGAACCCAGGGTTCCTGCGCAGGAAAGCTCCTAGTTCAGGGGAAGATTGATGATGATGAAGACCTTCCTCCAGAGCCAAAAGAGAGAGAAAGCCTTCCCCTGGAGCTGATGCCCTGAATTTGAACTTCTAGCTTACTAGACTGTGAGAAAATAAATTTATCTTTGTGAAAGCCATCCACTCATGGTATTTCTGTTAGAGCAGCACTAGATGGCTAAGACAGTAGCTATCTAGCTATCTAATCTATATAACAATTCAATAAGGTACATATTATTATCTTAATTTTAGACATGAGAAATCTGAGGATCAAAGAAACTTCATTTCTTGCCCAAAGTCACACAGCTAATGCATGTGCAGGCCAGAACTAATTAGTTCCTGCATCTATTTCATTTCAAAAGTGTCCTCTTTCTATTATACCATATTTGGAGGTAAAGAGGAAAGGTATATTTATGCCTTTGAGGGACAGCACAGTGTCGTGGTTAAATGCACAGACTCTAAATCCAAGCTCTAACACTTGCTAGCTATGCAACTTTGGATGAGTTACTAAACTCTCCTGTTATCAGTTATCATATCTATAAAATGAAGATTATAAGATGACGTTTGTAAAGTGCTGAGAACAGTATGTGACACTTAGTAAATGCTATATAAATGGCTTCTAACTAAAGGAAGTAGAAAAATAGAGAAATAAATGTCAGGCTTGACTTGGTTGATTAGTAGTATAACTACAAATCCTTGGGTGGTGCAGACTGTTGAAGTACTCAGCTGCTAACTTAAAAGTTGGAGATCCGAGTTCACCCAGAGGCACCTCAGAAGAAAAGCCTGGCAACCACTTCCAAAAAAATCAGCCACTGAAAACCCTATAGAGCACAGTTCTACTCTGATACACATAGGGTCACCATGAGTTGGAATTGGCTTGACAGCAATGGGTACTGGTACTGATAGCATAACTACAACTAGACTCCAGGACTCCAAATCTTGGGTATCATACAAAGAGGTGTGCAATAATGTTTGCTGAAGAAATTAAATGATTCCATTGAGTAAGAGGGGTAAAGAGACTCAGTTAAGAAGGAGGGGGAAGGTTCAGAGAACCAGAAGGAAGAGCAGAGGTTATTTCTCATCTTTAACAAGAGAAATGAGGGGTTGTTATTGGTTGCAGGTGAGTCAGTTCCAAAGCACAGCGACCCCACGTGTGCAAAGTAGAACTGCTCCATAGGGTATTCATGGCTATGATCTTTTGGAAGCAAATCACCAGGCTTTTCTTCCAAAGCACCTCTGGGTAGGTTCTAACAACCAACCTTTCAGTTAGTAGTAACCATTTGTGCCAGCCAGGGACTCCTGAGATTAAGGGACCTGCCCCAAACCTCTTAGCTAGAAAAGATAGAACTGCGAGATGTCAGGTAGTCTAGCCTCCCAGTGCAGTCTTCCTGCCTCGAAACAAGCAGCCTTTCAGGAAGCAGATTCTTAAATGCCTAAGTTTTCACTGTGCCCCAGATCACCCTGAGTATCAAATGCGTTCAGGCCTGTGCAAGTTACTTTCAGCAATAACATCTCTTTTTAAAATGTTGCATTTACATCTTTCACCTGGGAGGCACTGATTAATTATAAAAACTGATAAAATTTTGCTTCAGAGAGATAGGATGTGTACTGCATAATTAGAATAGGGTGAATCACAGCAGATGGGGCACATCACAAGTCCACACAAAAAAGATGAACCACAAAGGGCAAAGAGAAAATGACAAAAGTAAACGCAGAAAGCGAGCTGGAAAGAAGAGGTGCCTCTGAGTAATTACTGGCTCTGGGACTCATGCCGGCATCTGCTTTGTTGCTCTTGCTACAAATACACTCACATTTATTCACCTTCTTGTATAAATCAGAGGGATAATTAATCATGCATTGATATTATTATTTAGAGACATTTATTGTACTTTGTTCTTAAAGCAGAAGGACCCAATTTCAAAGATGGAAAGATGAAAAATCTACGTGGAGTCTTTAGGTTATGTTTGCTCAATTAAATAAATATTATCGATTAATTAAATCAATATTATAAAGTATAATTTTCTATTAAAATACTTATTATATAAAAAAATTACCTAAAATTTTAAAAATGCATTCAGTGAAAATTCTTTCAGATTTTTTATGTGTATGCTTTATATTCTTTGACCATAATATTTTCATTACTGCTTAATATCTACGATAAGAATGTAATGTAGCTTATTCACTTTTCCCCTATAATTTTCTGATTTTAAAGGCTAAATATTAGTGGATTTAGTGCCATGCTTTGAATTGTCAGTAGAAGTTTTTATTATTATTATCTTGGAAAAAAACTAAGATTTAAAAATCATATATTGTAATTTGCACTTACTATGTTCATTGAGAGTCACATTGTTGAAGTACATTGTTGGCTAAATTACAGGAACTGAGAATAAGATCATTAATAAATTTCCAGATATTAGCATTTGAATAAAGATATCACCACATTCTGAAATCATAGTAGGTTCAAATAATTTTAAAATGAAGTGGGGAAATATGGATACAGCATGACTTCTGGAGTCAAACACAGCCGGGGTACGGTCCAGGCTCTGTCAGTCACTGGCTGCTTGAATTCTGACACTTCCTGGGTTTGATTTCCCATCTGTAAGCTGCATTTGGGACATTATGGTTGGTAAAGTGAAGGGTCAGCGAAACTGAGTGAAATCCTACATGAGATGGATTGACATGATGGCGGCAACAATGGACTCAAACATACCAATGATCATGAAGATGTCACAGGACGGGGCAACGTTTCATTCTGTTATGCGTAGAGTTGTCAGAGCCACCTAGACGACAACTAACAACAACAACAAACTGGGGATAACAGAACCTTCCTTGCATGTTGGGCTGAGGATTCAGTTAGAAAATGTACATGAAGCATATAGCCCCGTGGCTGACACACAGTCTTTCCTTCCCCTTCACTCCTTACTGCAGACTCTAAACCGCTTTTTTCTAGGAATGCCTAGATAATTACAGCCCAAATTTATTACCCTCTTTATCTATAGAATTATATTAATTCTCTTTTTGAATTTGCATATGTGAACACAATGTAAAATAGCTAATTGCTTTTTTCTTTTTTTTTCACTAATTAAATTTTTAATTCACTATCACAAAGATTCTGGCTTAGGCAAATGTAACAGAAGTGCTATTATCAACAATTATCACCTCTAATGTGTCAAGACCAAGACTAATAAAATTCCCCAGCCATACAAGACCCCTCGAAGCCCCCTTGATGTCCTGGGTATGTCCTGTTTCTGAGTCCTGCTGGTTCAAACTGCTCCCTCAAGTTTGCCTGGGGACACCCTTTCCTCTTTCTCAGCTCAGCTGAGGTGTCAGCTCCTCGGTGAAGATTCATATCCCCTGGTGTAGCAATAATATGCTGCCACTACTCCACACACACTCTCTTGTCCTAACATCAGACTCACTGTCTGGAACTTGTCTGTGCACGTCTGCATCCTCCACTAGACTGTTCACTCCTTGAAGGCAAGACAACTTATCTATCTCTCATCCACTAGGGCCAAATGCCGTGCCTTGTACAAAATAGGTGTGCATAGTCTCTTTCTGAATGAGGAGATAAGCAAATGAATACTCAACTTAAATGCAGTGGTGGCCCCAGAATTTGAGGAGACCTGGAGGCTTAACGGTTAAGCACTTGGCTGCTAACAGAAAGGTTAGCAGTTTGAACCCACCTCGTGGCTCCTCAAAAGAAAGACCTGGCGATCTGCTTCTGTAAAGATTACAGTCTAGAAAGCCTTATGGGGCAGTTCTACTCTGTCATATGGGGTCGTGTGAGTCCAACAGGATGGAGAAGCTGAAGAACTTTTCATGGAGCCATTGTTGTTGTTGTTTAGGTGCTATTGAGACAGCTCCGACTCATAGCAACCTTATGTATTACAAACGATGCCCTGTCCTACGCCATCCTCAAAACTGTTGATATGTTTGAGCCCGTTGTTGCAGCCACTGTGTCACTCCATCTGATTGACAGCCTCCCTCTTTTTTACTAACCCTCTACCAAGCATGATGTCCTTCTTCAGAAATTGGTCCCTCCTGATGACATGTCCAAAGTATGTGAGAGGAAGTCTCATCTTCCTTGCTTCTAAGGAGCATTCTGGCTGTACTTCTTCCCAGATATATTTGTTAATTCTTCTGGCAGTCCGTGTTAGAGTCCATATTCTTCAACAACACCATAATTTAAAGACATCAATTCGTCTTCGGTCTTCCTTTTTCATTCTTTAGCTTTCTTATATATTAAACATTCTGGTTTTACATATTGGAGTCCTGGTGATGCAGTGGTTAAGAGCTGTGTCTGCTAACCAAAAGGTTGGCAGTTTGAATCCACCAGCAGCTTCTTGGAAATGCTATAGGGCAGTTCTACTCTGTAAAGGGTCTGAAAGGCTCCATGGAAATGGGTGGGTCAGTTGGTTGTGAAAGGTGTATAAAAATAGCAAAGTTTTCTAAAAATACTTTTTTATTTACACTTTCTATAAGATAGGAAAAATAATGGCACTGCTCCTGTAAAATAATTGTAATGGTAGTAGTGTTTGGAGGCATGGGGGTTGCTAAAGGAGTTGATGAGAGACCCCTATCTGCCTACCCACCGCATTGCCCCTAGGCATTTTTCAAAACCCAGAGGTATCCCAGAAGGTTGATGACAACCATCCTCGGACAGCCTCGTGAGAGCTCGGCTAGGGGTGCTGCCTGTCTCAGACCAAAAAATGTCTGGGATGGGAATCACATTCTAAATTAATTTTAAAACTACTTTTGTGCTTTATTTTTAACAGCCCTTTCGGGGCTTCCATAAAATTCCCCCAAACCAAACCCGCTGCTGTCCAGTCGATTCTGACTCTTAGCAACCCTGTAGGACAGAGTAGAACTACCCCGTAGGTTTCCAAGGCTGTAATCTTTACGGAAGCAGACTGCCACATCTTTCTCCGTAAGAGTGGCTGGTGGGTGGAATGGCTGACCTTTGGTGAGCAGCTGAGCTCTTTCACCATTGCATTACCAGGACACTATAAAATACCCAGTGGGTTTATAAAATCTAAATTAATTAAGTCCTCTCTCACAATTTCCTAATTAATTCCATATGAGACCTTGTTTTGATCAATTTACAGACTTCATTTTATTGAGTTAATTAAGAAATTGAAGGTATAGATTTTGTCATTACAGCAGGCAGCCCCAGCTGACCTGGAGTGAAGTTTAACGAGCAACTGTGGACCCAGAAAAATGGGGTCCTGACCACGCTGTGTCAGAAAATGGTGAGTGGTGGGAGAGATGGAGTTGAGCCTGGCTGAGAAAAACAAGTGTTTGATAATACTTTGAAAGAGGATGGAGGAAAACTGTGAAGTTTCATTATTAAGCAAGAGAAGGGAACTGACATTGTCTGAACATTTGTAACTGTGTAGGCACTAATCTGTAATTGTCAAGAGTTATTGTAGTTGTTAGTTGCCATAGAGTCAGTCCAACTCATGGTGACTCCTTGTACAACAGAACGAAACATTGGCCTGTCCAGCACCATCTTCATGATTGTTGATATGTTCAAGTCCATTGTTGTGGCCACTGTGTATTTTGAGTAACTTCCAACCTGGGGAGGGGTCTGGTTTCTTAGCACTATATCAGACAATGTTCTGTTTTGAGCTATAGGGTTTTCATTGGCTAATTTTTTGGAAGTAGATTATCAGGCATTTCTTAGTCTTTCTTAGTCTGGAAGCTCCACTGAAACCTAGCCACCATGGGTGACCCTGCTGGTGTTTGCAATACCAGTGGCATAGATTCCTGCATCACACCAATGCGCAAGCCATCACAGTACAGTAAACTGACAGATAGGTGATGAAGAGTAGAAGCCTGGTAATGAAAAAGATTTGTGTTTGATTTCTTATTCTGCCACTGCACTAGCTATGTGATCTCAAGCAAGTTATTAAGCCTCTCTGGAAATGTTTCCTGGACAATGAAATGTAAGTAATAATATCATAAGATTTGGGGAATATAAAATCACATAACACAGTGCTTGGTGCATGGCTAGGGATAAAAAATGGTAATTATCATTATCATCATCATTATTATTAGGTGCTTTCACAATAACTATCTTTTTAGCTCTCAAAAAATCCTAGGAGATAGAGATAATTTTCTTCATTTACAAATGAAGAAACTAAGCCTCCGAGAGCTAAGGGAATGTTCCCAATATTACACAGCTAAAGAGAGGTGAACTTGGGATTGAGCTAGGGCCTCTCTGACTTCAAACCCTTTGTGTTTTCAGTTAACTAATGACCCCCCCAGGTGTAGCAAAAAAGATGATTTTAGTCTAATGCACTATATGGAGCCCTGGTGGTGCAGTGATTAAGGCCTTGGCTGCTAACCAAAATGTCAGTAGTTCAAACCCACCAGCTGCTCTTTGAGAGAAGGATGTGGCAGTCTGCTTCCTAAAAGATTTACAGCCCTGGAAACCCTATGGGGTGACTATGAGTTGGAATCGACTCTATGGCGGTGGGTTTTTGGTTTTATAGTAACCTTGGGGCAGTGGTGATTCAGTGGTAGAATTCTTGCTTTCTATGCCAGAGACCCAGATTTGATTCCTGGCCAGTGCACCCCATGTGCAACCAACACCCATCTGTCAGTGAAGGCTGGTGTGTTGCTATGATGCTAAATGGGTACCAGCAGAGCTTACAAACTAAAACAGACTAGGAAGAAAGGCCTGATGATCTACTTCTAAAAATTAGCTAATCAACACCCCAAGGATCACAATGGTCTGATCCTCAATTGATCATGGGGATGGCGCAAGAAGGGGCAGCATTTTGTTCCATTCTGCATGGAGTTGCCATGAGTCAGGGGCTGACTTGACTATACTTAATAACAACACACAAAACTTCTATTTATGGCAATTGACACCAGTCTCTTATACTTGTGACATAAAGCTTTCCTTTTAAATAACTATATTTAGGTAAAAAAGTGAGCTGATTTGAAGATAGATGTTTTAAAGAATAATTTTATAGCTGATACATGTGTATTAGTTATCTATTGCTGTGTAACAAATTACCCCAAAGCTTAGCAGCTTGAAATAACACAAATTTATTATTCCACAGTTTCTGTAGATCAGGAATCAGGTGTGGCTTAGCTGATGCCTCTGGTCCAGGGTCTCTCACTTGGTTGGAATCAACGTGTCCACTTGAAGGGACAGCAGTCATCTCAAGGCTTGACCCAGACGGGTTCTGCTTCCAATCTTTCTGACATGTCTGTTGACAGACCTCAGGTTTTTGCTGGCTGTTTGCTGAAGACATCAGTTTCTTTCCATGTGGGCCTTTCCATAGGACAATTCTCAGCATGGAAGCTGGCTCATTTTGGTGCAAGTAAGAGAAATCAGAAAAAGAGAGAGAGACACCCCAAGATGTAAGCCACTATCTTTCAGTAATTTAATCTCAGAAGTGACATCCCATCATCTCTGCTGCATTCTTTTTACTGGAAATGAGTCATTAAATGAAGAGGGGGGGTGTTACCAAGAGGTGGGTGTTATGCAGTGAATTATGACCCCCCAAAATATGTTTTGAAATCCTAACCCTTTACCTGTAAATATTTCTGTTTGGAAATAGGGACTTTCTTTTATTATGTTAATAAGGCCATACCAGAGTAGGGTGGATCCCAAAGTTAATCACTTCTGAGTTATAAAAAGACCAGAATAGACACTGAGACACACATAGGGGAAGAACGATGCCATGTGAGAATCATCTACAAGTCAAAGATAGCCAAGGATCCAAAGAGCACCCAGGGAGAGCAATAAGGAAGGAATTGACATGCCAAGACCTTGATCTGGATTTTGGCTTTTAGCCTCCAGAATTGTGAAAAAATAAATTTCTGTTATTTGAAGGAAGAATGCACTAGGAGACTCGCATTACCTGACCTCAGAACCTACTATACAGCTATGGTAGTCAAAACAGCCTGGTACTGGTACAGTGACAGGTACATTGACCAATGGAACAGAATTGAGAACCCAGATGTAAATTCATCCACCTACAGTCATCTGATCTTCAACAAGGGCCCAAATTCCATCACATGGGAAAAAGTCTTATTAACAAACAGTGCTGGCAAAACTGGATATCCATCAGCAGAAAAAATCAAACAGGGCCCATACCTCACACCATACACAAAAACTAATTCAAAATGGATCAAAGACCTAAATCTAAACCCAAAAACTATAAAGATCATAGAATAAAAAATAAGATCAATGCTAGAGTCCCTAATACAAGCATAAACAGGATATAAACCATAACTAATGATACATAAGCACCAGAAGATAAGCTAGATAACATCTTTTAAAAATTAAACACTTAGCTCATCAAAAGACTTCACCAAAAGAGTAAAAAGAGAACCTAAGACTGGGAAAAAATGTTGGCTATGACAAACGCAACAAAGGTGTAATCTCTAAAATCTAGAGGAAAATCCAACACCTCTGCTACAAAAAGACAAATAATCCAATTAAAAAATGGACAAAGGATTTGAACAGACATTTCACCAAAGAAGATATTCAGGGAGCTAACAGACACATCAGGAAATGCTTGCAATCACTAGCCAATAGGGAAATGCAAATCAAAACTACAATGAGATACCATCTCACCTCGACATTACTGGCACAAATCAAAAAAACAGAAAATAACAAATGTTGGAGAGGCTATGGGGAGATTGGAACTTTTATGCAATGCTGGTGAGAATGCAAAATGGTATAACTATTTTGGAAAACGATATGGTGTTTCCTTAAAAAGCTAGAAATAGAAATACCATATGATCTAGAAATCCCACTCTTAGGAATACACCCTAGAGAAATAAGAACCGTCACATGAATAGATATATGCACACCCATGTTCACTGCAGCATTATTCACAATAGCAAAAAGATAGAAACAACTTACGTGCCCATCAATAAATGAATAGATAAACAAACTATGGTACATACACACAATGGAATACTACGCAACAATAAAGAATAACAATGAGTCTGTGAAACATCTCACAACATGGATAAATCTGGAGGGCATTATGCTGAGTGAAATAAGTCAATCACAAAAGGACAAATATTGTAAGAAACCAATATTATAAAAAACTCATGAAAAGGTTTACACACAAAGAGAAACAATTTTTGATGGTTATGGGCTGGAGTGGGGAAAGAAAAACACTAAATAGACAATAGATAAGTGGTAATTTTGGTGAAGGATAAGACAGTACACAATACTGGGGAAGCCAGCACAATTTGACCAAGGCAAAGTCATGGAAGCATCATAGACACATCCAAACTCCCTGAGGGACCAAATTACTGGGCTAAGGCCTGGGGACCATGGTCTCAAGGGAACATCTAGCCCAATTGGCATAACATAATTTATAAAGAAAATATTCTACATCCTACTTTGGTGAGTAGCATCAGGAGTCTTAAAAGGTTATGAGTGGCCATCTAAGATAGTCCAGTGGTCTCGCCCCATCGGGAGCAAGGGAGAATGAAGAAAACCAAAGACACAAGGGAAAGATTAGGTCAAAGCACTAATGGACCACAAGTACCACAACCTCTGCCAAACTAAGTCCAGCACAACTAGATGGTGCCTGGCTACTACCACTGACTGCTCTGACCAGGATCACAATAGAAAGTCCTGGACAGAGCTGGAGAAAATTGTAGAACAAAATTCTAACTCACCAAAAAAATCAGACTTAATGGCCTGACAGAGACTGGAGAAACCCAGAGAGTATGGCCCCCAGACACCCTTTTAACTCAGTACTGAATTCACTCCTGGAGGTTCACCCTTCAGCCAAAGATTAAAGGGACCCATAAAACAAAATGAGACTGAATGGGCATACCAGCCCAGGGGCAAGGACAAGAAGGTGGGGGGGGGGGGAAAGAAAGCTTATAATGGGGAAACCAAGGTCAAGAAGGGGCGAGTGTTGACCTATTCTGGAATTGGCAACCAATGTCACAAAAACAATACATGAATTAATTATTTAATGAGAAACTAATTTGCTCTGTAAACCTTCATCTAAAGTACAAAACAAACATACAAAAAAATTCTGTTCTTTGAAGCCACTCATCTGTGGTATTCGTGTTATGACAGCACAAGGAAACTAAGACAGTGAGCACCATTAGGTGACATCTTAGAGGCTGCCTGCCACATTCAGGTTTATGAAAAGAGTTATGAAATTTTATATGCAAATGACTAAAGTTTGGGAACCCATTTGCTAAACATATGGTCTCCAAAAAGGAATGTTAGGTCAGAAAACTATTTCTGCCTTCCATCCTGCCTCTGGTGTCTGAAAACCTGGTTACATAGTAGATTTTCCAAGCTTCACTTCTAGCCTTACCCTTCTGTTTTACCTTCTGCCTTAGCTGGAATGTTCTATAAAGACACAAACACATGCACCCTCCATTCCAGGAGATTTCTACTTTCCTAAACAATCTTTATAGTCCTTTACCTCTGTCTGTTCCTGTCAATCCCTCTGCCTGGAATGACATTTTTTTCCCCCATCATTCTACCCCATCCCAATGTTTTCTGAACATTAAAAACTTACCTATGACTAAAAGCCCAGCCCAAATGCTACATTCTCCAAGAGGCCATTCCCCAAGCCAGGAAGGACTTCCTCCTCTCTATTCTCAGCGTAATTTCTTTGGCTGTCTACAACATAATTCGTTCAATTCTATTTGAAAGAGAGAAGAGGAGACAGAAAACACTAACATGTCTGAGTTGGCATACCCTGTGTCACATGTATCAGAGAACTAAGTGCTATCATCTGCATTTTAGCACGAGAAAGTGAAATTTACAGAGGGTGGGCAGCCTTTCTCCAAGATGGTGCCCAATGATGCTTTCTTCCTGATATTCAAGCCCTTGTGTGGTCCTTTCCCACGTTGAATCAATGGAGCCCGATGTGGCCCTATGTGGCCAATACGGTACAACAGAACTAACACTGCGTGACTTCTGAGGCTAGGTCATTAAAGAAATTACCACTTCTGCCTGGGTCCCTTGGATTTCTTGCTTTGAGGAAAGCCGGTAACCATGTCAGATAACACACTCAAACATCCCCATGGAGAGGCCCACATGGTAAAGAACTAGGCCTCCAGCCAATAGCCGGTGCCAGTTTGCCAGCCATGTAAGAAAGCCACTTGGAAATGGATTCTAAGCCCCAGTCAAGCCTTACTGTAGCCCTTGCCAACATCTGACTGAACCTCAGGAGAAAACTTGAGCCAGAACCACTCAGCCAAGCTGATCCTGAATTCTGGGCTCACAGTCACTGAGACAGAAAACAAATGTTTATTGTTTTAAGCCCCTAAGTTTTGACGGCAATTTGTTATACAGAAATAGACATCTAACATGATAAGCTGAAGAAAATTGACCAAAGTCACACAACAAACGATTCCAGAGATGGGATTCTCCCTCTTGGGTCTGTGTTGCTAGGTGCTATCTAGTTGATTCTGACTCATAGCGACCCCAAGTGTTACAGAGTAGAACTGCCTCACAGGGTTTTCTAGGCTGTACTCTTTATGTAAGTAGATCACCAGGTTTTTCTCCCGTGGAGCCGCTGGGTGGGTTCAAACCACCAACCTTTCAGTTGGCAGTGGAGAACTTAACCATTGGCACCACCGGGGCTCCTTCCATGGGTTAAGAAGGGAGAAAAACGCTCCTGCTCCCTCTTCCTTCTCCAGTCACTAATTAGGTCCAACTAGCTTCAATCTTGTCGAAGGACATCTCCAATCTCTGTTTAAAAATTTTCTTCCTCTTCAAACTGTGATGGGGGAGAAAGAGGACATTGGAAGAAGTTGTGGTATGGCACTGGGGATAAGGCTGGTGGATGGGCCTGAGGGCATAACATCTGTGTCACTCCCCATAAGGTATCACAAGGGCCTTAGGTTCCCTGGAAGAACATTTGGGGATTGTCATGGATTGAATTATGTCCCCCAAAAATATGTGTCAACTTGGTTAGGCCATGATTCCCAGTATTGTGTGATTGTCCACCATTTTGTCATTTGATGAGATTCCTCTATGTGTTATCCTATCACTATGATGTAATAAGATGGATTAGTGGCAATTATATTGATGAGATCTACAAGATAAGATAGTGTATTAAGCCAATCTCTTTTGAGATATAAAAGAGAGAAGTGAGGAGAGAGACATGGGGACTTCATACCACCAAGAAAGCAGCACTGGCAGCAGAGCGTGTCCTTTGGACTCAGTGTTCCTGTGTGGAGCAGCTCCTAGTCTAAGGGAAGATTGATGAGAAGGAACTTCCTCCAGAGCCGACAGAGACAGAAAGCCTTCTCCTGGAGCTGACACCCTGAATTTGAACTTCTAGCCCACTAAACTGTGAGAGAATAAATTTCTCTTTGTTAAAGCCATCCAGTTGTGGTATTTCTGTTATAGCAGCACTAGATGACTAAGACAGGGATCTTCTAGCCAAACCTCCCCATTGTGCAGGTAACTCAGGTCCAGAGAATCAAAGGACTTCCCTAAGTTCATACAGTTTCTTAGTTGTGAAATCCAGCATAAATCTCAGATAAACTTATTCCAAGTGCATATAGTTATTTACTTATTTATTATTATTTTGTCCAGTACAAGTGAGTCCCTGGCTGGTGAAAATGGTTAAAAAGCTCAGCTGCTAACCAAAAGGTTGAAGATTTGAGTCTACCCAGAGGCTCCTCAGAAGAAAAACCTGGCAATCTACTTCCAAAAAATCAGCCATTGAAAACCCTATGGAGCACAGTTTTACTCTGAGACATATGGGGTCACCATGAGTCGGAATCAGCTCGAAAATAACTGATTTATTTATTTGTTTGTTTGTTTTACTGTTAATCCACCAAGGACTCCTTTGATTTCAATTCCTTACTTCCCTTTCTTCTTAGGTTTTGAAATATTTTTGTTAGCTAAAAGTTTTGCGTTTATTCAGTAATCACAGGCTATGCAATCTTATCATGGGTAATTTTGCGGTGTTCATGGGGCAGATTGCATATAATAGAAAGAGTTGATGGAAGCCCAAATTGCTGCTGTTGGGGAATCCAATGTACCCAAGCCCAGGTTTGATAGTATTAGTCTTGCACTGATGATTTTGGTATACTATTAGATTTTCTGCAACAGCACTTGATATTTTTGACTCTGGTTTTTTCTTGAAATTCTTTTCCCCCTGTGTACCTAGACATTCTTCTCTGTAGTTATTCTTCCAACTTTCTGGAAGTGACTTTTCAGGTTCCTGGCTAGAATCATTTCTTCTGAAAGACCCTTAAATGTAAGTATAACCCAGAGTTTGTTTTTATTTTTTCTTGACCCTCTTTCTCACTCATGCACGAGTTTTCCTTCATATCTTGCTGGATAATATTATTTATCATAGAATAATAATTATTAATTATAGAATAATAATTCAAAACTGAGAATAGGTGTCACTTTCTCTGGAGAGTGTTTTCTGCAACCTCCCCCAGAGTAAATCCTTCCCTCCTCTGTGCTAGCTCTTTATCATTTACTTTCTTCTACCAAGGCATTTATCACATTCAGAAATAATCTGCTGGCATGTGTGTCTCTGCCACTAAAATCTGAGATGCTCTGGCCTAGGGACTGGGCTTGTTTACCTCTTTACCAGTGATGCCCAGTCCAGAGCCTAGAATCAAGCAAGCACTCAGTCAATACCTGATGAACGGAATCTGAACTAATCATTAATGTGGAAACACTACGTGAGTGTATCACGTTGTGCACCTGTAAACAACCATTGCTTTGTTTTCTCCAACCCATTCCTATTAGTTGAAACAACTTCTCAGGAAAAACCAGTGCTCACATCCTAAATGGAATCTGTTCAAACCATGGTAGACATTTAATTAGGTGTAAAGCTGAAAGAGAACAAGAATTCCACCTGAGTGAGGGTCACTGGGGAAATCACGATTTATGTCTACTGGGAGAAGGGAAGAGAGGAAGAGGAACTGATAGCTCCTCAGAGACTCCTAAATACAGTCCAGGAACTGCCATTACTATAAATGGGCTGAGTATAATATACTGGTTAGTATGGGTTTTCATCAACGAGGTCAGATAATTAGCACTGGCCGAGTCCACTGTTTTCTGAACATCTCATCAGCCAAGATGTTTCTTGGGGAAAAAGAAAGTGTTTCTCTGGGCAAATAAGTTCAGGGAATGCAGCAAACAAGATTCTTTTCTTCCAGTTCACAAGTTACATTTGCGTGTTAAAGTCAAGGAGAAGTTTTGCAGTAAAGGAACCTGTTTAACTTTGTTTAACTGAGCACTTTTCAGACTTACTGGACCACAGCATTCTATCTTTCGCATATCAACTATTATCACCCTGCTGTTGTTGTTAGTTGCCGTAGAGTTGATTCCAACTCATGGCAACCCCGTGTGTGCAGAACAGAACTACTCCATAAGGTTTTAAAAGCTGTGACCTTTTGAAAGCAGATGTATGGGCCTGTGTTCCAAGGTGCCTCTGAGTGGGTTCGAACCAGCAACTTACTAGCTAATAGTTGAGTGCTTAACCGCTTGTGCCACATAGAGACTCCCTAGTTACTGATATTCTGTGGAAAACACTTTGGGAATGCTGGCCTAGCCCTAGAATGCCTGATCTTGACACACATAGCATGTTTGAAACTGATGATTTTGAGATGCTTGTGCAGCCCACAGACCCTTCTCTTCGAGCCAGTTAAACCAGTTTTCATAGAGTCAGGTCCACCTCATGTCAGCCCCATGTGTGTCAAAGTAGAACTGTGCTCCATAGGGTTTCCAAGAGCTGAGTTTTCAGAAGTAAATCACCAGGGCTTTCTTCTGAGGTACCTCTGGGTAGACTCAAACCTTCAGTTAGTAGCCAAGCACAACTGTTTGCACTACCTAGAGAATGGCTAAATGAGTAGATGAGCCTCCGTGCTAATATCCTCAGCCATGTCCATCCTTCTGGCAATAGTTGGTAGGGCAGTAGATCAAGTCAGATTCTTCCTCTTTCAAATAGGTACTCAGATGTTTGGGGTAGAACTCAGATGGCACATTGAGTCAGGACTATGGCAATGATTATTTCCCTCTGGATATACTTGAAAGCAGAGAAAGGTGACCCTCAGAGAGAAGGAGAAGAAGGAATTCATCAGACTCTCAGAAAGAGGCAGGGATGGAGAGGTAAAATCCCTAGAGAGATGGAAGGAGGGACTTTACCCCTAGCATCCCAGCCCTCGTGAAGGCCCTCTGAGTTTCCCACCCCAGGACATTATATAATACCCCTGGGTGCCCCTACTAAACTCTCCTTTCACTTGAGTTTATATGAGCTGTTTTCTTTTTTTTTTTTTTCCTTCAACCAAAGAGCCTTGAATTCACATGGGATCCAAAGCAGAGACATATCAGTTCAATGTGTATTTATTGAGCACCTATCACGTCCATGGTAGTTCGAGTCTACTCAGAGGCTCCTTGGAATAAAGGCCTACCTACCTACTTCCAAAAAAATTAGCCATTGAAAACCCTATGGAGCAGAGTTCTACTCTGTCACACATGGGGTCGCCAAGAGTCTGAGTTGATTCAATGGAAACTGGTTTTTTTGTTGTTTTGTTTTATTTGCCAAGCCCTATAGTAGTCACTACAGGGAGTGAGAAATTATAAATCAGGCCTTGTCCTAGAAAGTTTCAAAAATAGGAGATATAGTCACACATGCAGATTTAACTGTAACATGGAAAATTGCTAGGTAAGTGTGTGTTAGAGGAGATGAAGCTAACTCATGATGGATGGAGGTAAGTGTGTGTTAGAGGAGATGAAGCTAACTCATGATGGATGGAGCAGAAAAGGGTCTTCCTGATGAAGGGAATTCTTAGCATAAACCTCAAAGGTAGAGTTTTTAGGTAAAGAAGCACAGTGTAGGTGTTTCAGATAGGAATGATTGCATGCTTTGGGGCATTGATGTTTGAAACAGTGATGATTGTACGGAGGAAAAAATAAATGGCTATGGTGGGAACTTATAGAACAAGGGCCCTATAGAGATGAAGTCAGAGAAGCAATCAGTGGCCACATCATGAGTGTAGGGAAGGAAGAGCCATTCTATAGGACAAGTAAGATGTTGGGATATCACATGGAAGAAGAAGCAGGTTTGAAGCAGGAAAGCAACATGGTCATATTTGTATCTGAGAAAGATACTTTTGACAACTGGTGTGTGAGTTGGGCTTGACGTGGGCAGCCATAAAACATAGAGACCACCTGTTAAGAGTCTACCTGTTAAGACATGCTGCTGGACAGGAGGGATGAAAATAAATCATTGAATAATAATTTTAAATTAATTAGTAATAAAATGTCAGTGAAGAAAATGTCCTTAGAGATTTAACAGGTACTTAGGCATCTCTCCTGCCCTCCTCCAAAATCCCAGATTCTCTTGCTTCCCTATAAAACATATATTTCCTGACAACTCTGCAGCCTCAGCCTCCAAACATGGTATCCCTTGTAGAACTGATGTTAATTTAAATATTAACAGTTTTGAGACATCAGTCTTTCATTTTAATAGACACACTCTGCCAGCAAATAGCTTGAAGAATAGAACTGAGATATCTCAGGATACGGCAGGACACAAATTCTTCCCCTTGGGCTGTGTTGTAGCCCTTGGTAGATGGGTTCTCTCAACTTCAGAAAGAGAGTGGATTGGGTTGTTAGTTGCCGTCCAGTCAGCTCTGACTCATGGCGAACCCATGTACACCATGAGTGAATGAAACACTTCCCAGTCCTGTGTCATCTTCACGGTAGCTGGTATGCTTAAGTCCATTGTTGTGGTCACTGTGCATTTTGAATGCCTTCCAACCTAGGGGGCTCATTTTCCAGCATTATACTGGAAAGTATTCTGTTGTGATTCATAGAATTTCCATTGGCTAATTTTCAGAAATAGATTGCCAGACCTTTCCTCCTAGTCTTCTTGGTCTGGGAGCACTGCTGAAATCTGTCCACTGTGGGTGACACTGCCTATATTTGAAATACAGCTGGATAGCTTCTGGCATCAAAACAACATGCAAGTCATCACAGTAGGTCAGTTAGTTGTTTTAAACATTCTGTCCCGTGGTGGACCTTCGTATCAAAGAAAAATGTTCATGAAACTTCAATATTTATAAACAGGCAACAGAGGAACTGCTTTGGTTGAGGCAAAAGGTAGAAAATATCAAACCCTTTTCCTCATTCCCTGCAGTATCTGAGATGCCTGCACAGAGTCCTACAAGTTCCAGGAGACACAGTTAAAAAACTAGAGCATCTTGGAGTTCCTTTTCCACCTTTTATATGATTCGTTATGCTTCATCAGTGGCTTTATCACATCTTCGTGAGCTGTGCTCCAGCCTCCAGGATACATGATTTGGTGTGATCCCCTTTGCTCCCCAGTTCTTACAGTATGGGAGTATGGGCAGCAAACTTTCACTCATTAATTACACCCACATTTCCCCAGCAGCTACTGGGAGAGGTCTTTAATACATTACAACAGGGTTCCTACAAAGTAATTCCTATTAAAGGAAGGGCAGATTCAGGCATGGAAAGATTGTCTCAGTGGGAAACTGTCCTGGACTTAACGCTGACCCTGCCAATTACCAATACCTGACCTTGCTTAGGAACTGCTCAGCCTCAGTGAATTCTTCTGCATATGAGGTGCAATAATGCCAGCCTGAGTTTCTTCAAGTTTCTTGTGAAAGTTCAGAAATCTTGGGGTATGTGAAAGGGATATGTGGCATTTGTGGTTCAGTGGTAGATTTCTTGCCTCACATGTGAGAGACCTGGGTTTGATTCCTGGACAATGCACCTCATGCACAGCTACCTCTCACCTGTCAGTTTGTCCTGCTGTGGTGAGTTGCTTGTTGCTGTGATATTGAACAGATTTCAGTGGAACTTCCAGACTAAGATGGACTAGGAAGACAGGCTTAGCAATCTACTTCGAAACTTAGCCAGTGAAAATCCTATATACCTGAAAAGACGTTGAGTTGGTAAATGCTGCATCATATATATATTTATAACAACATTAACAACAACAAAAAAACTATGGATCAAGATTGCATGATTTCCACCCAATCATGGAGATGGTAGAGGACCAGGTGGTGTTCCATTCCATTGAACGTGGGATCACCATGAGTTAGAGCCAACTTGACAGCAACTAATAAGAACAATATATGAAAAAGGTTTTTATTCTACAAATACCAACAGTTTTTATTAAAAATCTGTCAATGCCCACACATTCTAGGATAGAATCAAAACACCAAAATGAACATTGTATTAACAAAAGAAGCAGGCATCCACATCACACATTAAATTAACATCACAGCAAAACAATAAATGCCCAGCCATATGGTGAGGTAATTCGAACATGACGTGGTTGTATGCAAATTGCTGCAGAATTATCTTGGGGTTGATAAAACTGGTCCAATGACTGTTTTTCTCTTTTTATTGGGAGTGCTTTCCTATTCTCACAGTAACGCGTCACCACATTTTCTCTGTTGCACTTGATAAGGGCAAATTGGCACTGTGGGTTGGGGTAGGGTTTTGTTCAGTCCCACAGTTCAGACTCCAATTGACTGGAAGAGTTATACAAATTGTTTTCCCTTCCTTCAGAGACACTTATCAAGGCCCAACAAGGAAGGTAATTCGGGCCACTCGCCAGGCAGACAAATCTTTCAAAAGAGACAGTACCAAGCCCCCCAGCATAATGAAATTGTGAGACTTTGCCAGTGCTGGGAAAAAAAGGAACTTTCTGAAGCAGATTGCTTAATAAGGGGTACCCAACAGAGTAATTTAGTGAAGTATTTCAAAGAGCTATTCAGTTGTGGCATTGTAACTTCCCAGTGCTCGTGGGAAGAACAGCTTGCTACACAATATTCTACCTGATTTATGGCTGCTGTTCTTCCTTTGTATATTCAATACCTCGCAGAGTAACCTTCATTGGAATTATCATTTTGTTCACTGTTAATGGATCGCTAAACCTCAGGATTAGACATAACCTTAAAAGCAAAAAATAAATACATACTAAATTCACCAACAATCAGATGACACAAGTTCCATCAGCAGCCCGCTGGTGACCTCTTGAGTAAGCTCAGCTTTATCATATCACTGCTCTTACACCTCTGGGCCTCAAACGCTTTCTTCCCATCTTTGCCTCCTAGACTCAGAGGAAGTTAGAGCCAGAGGAGACTTTAAGTCCATGTAGCCCAATACTCATGTTTTGTAGCATGAGGCATATAGAGCTTAAGTAATTTACTGAAGATCAAATAGCTAGGAAGTAGAAGATGCAGATCCTAAAAACAAAAACAACAACAAACAAGTGACATATCGTCAATCCATCGTTTTTCTACACTCTATCTGGTATTATCTCATTTTCTATATAACATGATATATTAGAAATTGCACTAGAGACAGTCAGTAAAGCAGGAATAGTCCTCATTCTCCCCAAGTGTTCAGATGCAATAAGGTCAAGCACTTAATATTTCTTTTTTTATTGTCGTGCTTTAAGTGAAAGTTTACAGTTCAAGTTAGTGTCTCATACAAAAATTTATACATACATTGTTTTGTGACCCTACTTGCTCTCCCTGTACTGTGACAGCACACTCTTCCTTTCCACCCCAGATTTCCTGTGTCTATTCAACCTGCTCCTGACACTCTCTGCCTTCTCATCTGGCCTCTGGACAGGAGCTGCCCATTTAGTCTCATGTATCTACTTAAGCTAAGAAGCACACTCTTCACAAGTATCATTTTATGTCCCATAGTCCAGTCTAATCTCTGTCTGAAGAGTTGGCCTTGGGAATGGCTTTAGTTTTGGGCTAACAGAGAGCCTGGGAGCCACATCTTCTGGGGTCCCTCCAGTCTCAATCAAACTATTAAGTCTGGTCTTTTTACTAAAATTTGAGTTCTGTACCCCGCTGTTCTCCTGCTCCATCAGGGACTCTCTGTTGTGTTCCCTGTCAGGGCGGTAATTGTGGTAGCCAGGCACCATCTAGTTCTTCTGGTCTCAGGCTGATGAAGTCTCTGGTTTATGTGGCCTTTTCCGTCTCTTGGGCTAATTCTTTCCTTGTGTCCATGGTGTTCTTCATTCTCCTTACTCTAGGTGGGTTGGAACCAATTGATGCATCTTAGATGACCACTTGCTAGCTTTTAAGACCCCAGACACTACTCACCAAAGTAGGATGTAGAATATTTTCTTAAAAAACTTTGTTATAAGCCAGCAAAATGGTGCTCTAGGCAGAAGCACCACGCCATCGCTCCACAACAAAGATCCGAAAAACTAAGCCGAACAGAGAATACAACAATCCTGAAACCCTAAAACATCAAATGAAGAGATAAAGAACTCAGCCAAGCACCAAATGGAGTGAAAAAACTGACAGAGAATGG
>NW_004444086.1:5787274-5825905 GCF_000243295.1 Trichechus manatus latirostris
GGGGTTGTTAACCAATGTCATAAAACAACATGTGTACTACTGTTTCATGAGAAACTATTTGTTCTGTAAGCCTTCACCTGAAGTACAATAAAATATAAAAAAAAAGAAAAAAAAAACTTTGTTATGTCAATTGATGTAGATGTCCCCTGAAAGCATGGTCCCCATACCCCCGCCCCTACTTCTCTGTCCTTCAAAGTGTTTGGTTGTATTTAGGAAATTTCTTAGCTTTGGTTTAGTCCAGTTGTGCTGACTTCCCCTGTAGTGTGTGCTGTCCTTCCCTTCATCTAAGATAATTCTTGTCGACTTTCTATTTAGTGAAGGCCCCTCTCGCTCACTCTCCACCCTTGTAACCATCAAAGAATGTTGTCTACTGTGTTTAAACTTTTTCTTCAGTTTTTATAATAGTGGTCTTATACAATATTTGTCCTTTTGCGACTAAGTTCACTCAGCATGATACCTTCCAGATTCCTCCATGTTATAAGATGTTTCACAGATTCATCGTTGTTGTTTATGGTTGCACAGTATCCATTGTGTGAATATAGCATAACTTGTTTATCCATTTGTCCGTTGATGGGCATTAGGTTGTATCCGTCTTTTTGCTATTGTCAAGCACTTAATATTTTTATCTTAATGTCTGCTGTTTCAAATTGGGAATAAAGGGGTATATACAGTATTTATAGGAACACCTACTGTGAACCAGTTATGGATATCTTATGATTAGATCCAAGAGTTAAATATCATTAGTTCCATTTTACAGGTGAAGAAATTAAAGCACAGAGATGTTGGATGCTTTGCCCAAGGTTTTCCTGAGTGGTGCAAATAGTTAATGCATCCAGCTGCTAACTGATAGGTTGGAGGTGCCAGTCCACTCAGAGACACCTCAGAAGAAAAATCTGGAGATCTACTTCTGAAAAATCAGCCATCATAAATGCTATGGATCACAAGTCTACTTTGACACACATGGGATTAGTGAAAACGAGAGAAGCCTTCAATGAGGTGGACTGACACAATACCCTCAACAATAGACTCAAACATACCAATGATCATGAAGATGGTCCAGGACTGGGCAATGTTCTATTCTGTTATACACAGGGTCACTATGAGTCAAAGCCAATTCGATGGCAACTAACAACAACAATAACAACAACAACAATTTATTAAATAGAGTTTGCAAGTACAAGTCAGAGCCAAATCCAACCTTCATACAGATTCTTTTTTTAGATGGCAAAAATGGCCACGTTTTCAGCTCATTACCTGAAGAGATGTAGTACATTTTCCAATGGACAACAGCAAACATGGCAGAAGCAAAGGCATAGAAGTGTTTGCATATTGTGACTTGTTCTCTCTTGCTGCTCTTTAGAACTCTGAGACTTTGCTACTGTGCTGCAGAATGAAAGACCACGTGGAAGAGGGTCAAGCCATCTCAGCTGATTCCCTCTTAGACTAAACAGTCTACAACATCTGTGTTTGGATGTCCTAGAGCAGGGCTTCTCAATCTCACCATTATTGATGGTTTGAACCAGATTAATTATTTGTTTGGAGGATTGTTCTGTAATTGTAGAATGTTTAGCAGCATCCATGGTGAAGAAATTGAAGTCGTCAAAGATTTCATTCTACTTGGATCAACAACCAATGTCATGGAAACAACAATCAAGATATCAAGCCATGTATTTTGCAAATATGCTGCAAAAAGATCTATTTAAAGTTATGAAAAGCAAAGATGTCACTTTGATGACTTAGGTGCACCTGACCCAGGCCATGGTTTCTTCAATCGCTTTATATGCATGTGAAAGCTGGACAATGCAAAGGGAAGACAGAAGGACAATTGATGTATTTGAATTGTGCCATTAGTGAAGAATATTGAATATACCTTGGACTGACAGAAGAATGAACAAATCTATCTTGGAAAAAGTACAGCCAGAATGCTCCTTAGAAGTGAGGATGGCAAGACTTCATTTTGCTTACTTTGGACACGTCATCAAGAAAGATCAATTGTTAGAAAAGGATATCATGTTTGGTAAAGTGGAGGGTCAGCAAAAATGAGGAAAACCCTCCTTGAGATGGATTGAGACATTGGCTACAACAATGGACTCAAATATATGAACACTGAAGATGGAGAATGACCTGGCAGTGTTTCATTCTGTTATATGTAAGGTTGCCATGAGTCAGAGCTGATTTGATGGTAGCTAACAACACCAACAGCATGAACAAAGTAATCACAGAACCTGCTCAGATTCAAGTGAATCTACTTCTTGATGGGAGGAGTGTGAAAGAATTTGCTATCAAGAGTGGAGACCTCAGTGTATTGATCAAGGTAACAAAAGTTTATTTTCCTCTGAAGTTTACCAGTAGGAACATTGTTGTTGTTGTTGTTAGGTGCTGTCAAGTAGATTCAGACTCATAGCAACCCCGGGTACAATAGAATGAAACACTGACTGGTTCTGCGCCATCCTTACAATCATTGTTATGCTTGAGCCCATTGTTGCAGCCCTTGTGTCAATCCATCTCCTTGAGGGTCTTCCTCTTTTTTGATGAACCTCTGCTTTACCAAGCATGATACCCTTCTCCAGGTACTGGTCCCTTCTAATGCCATGTCCAAAGTACGTGAGATGAAGACTCGCCATCCCTGCTTCTAAGGAGCATTCTGGCTGTACTTCTTCCAAGACAGATTTTTTGGAACAGTAGGAACATTAATGCATCAATAATTTCTTTCTGACACTCTGGGATGAACTCCTTCTATGAAAAACGATGCCTGGAGATGGAGTCTGTGTCAGAAATGGTCTGGAAAGATGGTAAGACTTTAAAAGCCAATTTTGAAGCAGAGCACTCAAATTAGAGAGAAAATTGGAGATATTCAGTAGACCAAGAATATTTAGGGAATTAGGAAGATAGGAAAATATGAGGTGTCAAGAGGAAAAAAGATTAAATCAATACATGAGAAGAGATATTAAATATGTTTAATTGTAGGTTAAGAACATTACTCCAGAAGGTATGGAAAGCTATTGTGCAGTGATGCTAAGAATTTTTCTTTAGAACAGGGTTTGGCAAATTATGATCCTTCTGGGACAAATCTGGCCCACTGCTGGATTTTGTAAGTAAAGTTTTATTGGAATACATCATGCCCAGTAGTTTATTTATTGTCTTTCATACTCCAATGACACAATTCAGTAGTTTCCTATGGCTGATGGCCCACAAACCCTAAAAGACTTACTTCCAGATCCTTTACAGAAAAAGATTGCTGACCCCTGTTCTAGGAGTAGAAGGAGCAAGAAGACCAGTTGTGGAACTATTGCAAGAATCTAACTGAGCGAAGTCTTAAACATGTATCATGACAATGGGATTAGAAAGAACAGAAAATGTTATAGAGATCTAATGCATGTAATTCAGCTTCCAGTTAAATGAAGGAATATGTGTGCATGTGTGTGTGTGTTCACTTGTTTGATGGCAGGAGTTCTCAAAGAGACTGAGTTTTGCTGTTGGGTGATCCTGATGCTATTAAAGATCATGCTGGGGTGAGGTGGGGACACAGGAGGAGGGGCTATTGGTGGGAGGGAAGTGGTAAGTTTGTTTTTCTTTTCCCCTAGCTGACATCATTATTTGGACATTAGCTATGACGGGTGCTATAATCATGAGTTCCTGCAGAGGCCAGGCAGAATAATTGTGAAGAAGTGATTCAGTTTCACAATTTCCAAATGTTTAATGCATTTCACCAGTTTAATAACCAGCTGGTTGTCAGAGGGATTCTCTACTAATCTCTCTTAGAAGAGCTTACAGTTTCTCACTGGCTCCTGCCTCAGAATCCTTGCTCATGCTGCTTCCCTTGCCTAAAGTTTACTGTGAAATCTCTCCTAATTCCCATCTTTCCTGGCTGAGTTCTATTACTCCCTTAGGATTAAATTTAAACATCACTTCCTCCAGGAAGCATTCCTTGAATTCATGGGCTAGGATAGGCACCACTAGTAGGTGCCACAGCACACCGTGACTTACCTGTTATTACTCTCTGCGGCTTCCCTGGCCCATGTGGACCATGAGACATTCAAGTCTGGAGCTACGTAAAATACATTTTCGTATGCCCTAGATATAACACAGAACCCTGGTGGTGCAGTGGTTAAGAGCTCTGCTGCTACCCAAAAGATTGGCAGATTGAATCCACCAGCCCCTCCTTGGAAACCCTATGAGGCAGTTCTACTCTGTCGTATAGGGTCACTATGCATCAGAATTGACTTGATGGCAATGTGTTGTTTGTTTGTTTGTTTGTTTTAATATATAACACAATGCTGATAACGTTGGTTGCTTAATACAAATTTGGTAATACGTAAATAATAAAACACAGCTTTTACTGAACATTTACAGCATCAGGCTCTAGACTAAGTGCTTTAAACAAATTAGCTCAATTAATCTTCAAATCAACTCCCTGTGGAAGATAACATTCTTATGTCCACTTTAGGGTGAAGGGACTGAGGTTCAGAGAAGTTAACATTCTTGATTTTATTCTATGTTACACAGCTGTCAAATGGCATGGCTATGGTTTAAATCTAGATCATCACTATAATACCGTGTCTTCGAATGGATACATGAGCACATGAAAGAAGGGAGGGAGGAAGGAAGAGAAAGAAAAGGGAGGGAGAGAGGAAGTGAAGGAGGAAAGAAGGAAGGATGATATAAAGGAAAGGAAAGATGGAGTGGGGAAGGGAGGGAAGGAGGGAGAAAGGAAGGAAGGACGAAAGAAGAAAGAAGGAGGGAAGGAAGGAAAAAAGGAAGGAAGGCAAGAAGGAAGGAAGGAAGATAGAACATATTCATGACACCTTGTCAGTAATATTGGTGTTTCTACTAGAAACTTCTGGACTGCCAGAAGAACGAACAAATCTGCTTTGGAAGACATACAGCCAGAATTCTCCTTAGAAGAGAGGATGAAGACACTTCATCTCACATACGTTGGACAGGTTATCAGGAGGGACCAGTCCCTGGAGAAGGACATCATTTTTGATAAAGTAGAGGGTCAGCAAAAGAGAGGAAGACCCTCAGCGAGATGGATTGACACAGTGGCTGCAACAATGGCCTCAAACAGCAATGATTGTGAGGATGGCACAGGCCCAGGCAATGTTTTCTTCTGTTATACATAAGGTCACTGTGAGTTGGAGCCAACTCGATGGTACCTAACAACAACAGGCATTCAGTATATGTAGGATCAATGAATAAATGAATGGCCATTTTATAGACGAGAACATTTGGAAACAAATAATTTAATGGCTTGCCCGATTTCATATAACAAGTGACTAGTGGACCAAAGATTCAGATGCCTTCCAATCTAAGTGTGTAACCACTCTCTTCCACTGCCTTCAAAGGAAATCATGGCTTTGCAGATCATGGCCCTTTTAATCAGCAGAACTGGGTTTTAACCTAGACCAACGTAACTGTGTGACCTTAGGCAAGTTCAGTTTCCTTACTTATAAGACAGTCATGATAATATCAACTTTGCAGACGTCATGCGACTGTGATCTTTAAGATGATAAATACAAAAGAATTGGCACAGTCATCCATACACCACAGGTGCTCTAGAAGTGGGTGTTTAAAGTTTCATATTATATCATGGTTATTATTAAGAATCTGATGGGTAAGTTACTACCCTTCACTAACCTGGATGGAAAAGAGCAGGTCACAGGTGCATCCAGTGACTGAGCTTTATTGTTCTGCTTTCAAAGGCAGACATTCACTTCTGCATGGACTGCTAATTCTTCCCATTTTCTGGTCGTGTTCCTGGTTTAGAATGGCAGGCCGATGGGAACGCAGAGTGCTGGGGTGAAATTGTTTTGACTCTGACTTCAGGGCCCTTGAGAGCCCTGTGTGACTTTTTCGAGGATGAGTTTTTCATTCCAAATCGTATTTCTGGGGGTGAATGAGTGGCCTCATGACACCTCTCGCCACTTTGCCTTGAAGATCTCCATCTGCCCTCACGACAAAGTCTGTTGCCAGGTTTCCCATCACCATAAGCAGAAACTCACTGCTTCCTAAACAATGATTTCCCTCTTTCCTCCTCCCCCTGCAACAGCTATTGAACTCTGATCTCTATGCGTTTGCCTATTCCAGGTATTCCACATTAGTGAGAGCATGCAATATTTGTCATTTTGTGATTGGCTTGTTTCACTCGGCATAATATTTTCAAGTTTCATCCATGTTGTGGCATGTGTCACAACCTCATCTCTCTTTATGGCAGAGTAATATTCTATTGTATGTGTATAGCCCATTTTGTTTATCCATTCATCTGTTGATGTACATTTGGGTTGTTTCTACCTTTAGGCTATTGTGAATGGTGCTGCAATGAACATTGGTGTACAGGTTTCTGTTTTTGTCACTGATTTCAAGTCTCTTGGGTATATACCTAAGAATGGGATTGCTGGGTCATATGGTAGCTGTATGTTTAACTTTTTGAGGGACAGCCAAACTGTTTTCCACAATGGCAGCACCATTTTGCATTCCCATCAGCAATGAATGAGGGGTTCCCATTTCTGCTCTGGGAGTTTTTGTTGGCTGCCCAGAGGCAGTGATGTCAAAGCTAAAGCTCAAAGGATGGATAGGATGTCTCAGGTGAATCAGGAGAGTAGAGGGATATCACATCAGAGAGAAGAACAAGTGAAAAATTCAAATGCACAAGGGAGCATGGCACCTCTTGGAAACTGCAAGGAGCTAACTTTTTCCAGAGGGTGAGAAGATGAATGGTGAGGGTCAAAGCTGGAGTGGTAAATAGGGGCCAGATCGCGAAATGACCTCTTCACAGAAGGAATCTGGCTTTATTCGAATGGCAAAGAGCAACCAGGGAAGCAGGGCGTCATATTTAAACTTGAGAAAGTGCCGTGGGCTGACATGGAGAAAACGAACCAGAGGGGACAAGATGGAGGCTGGGAGGACTCCCTATGCCTCGCTCCACTGTATCCTACTCACTCTTCACTGCCTTTGCCCCCTTGGCTGCTCCCCCAGTGCCCTGGGCTAGGCCTGTGCAAGACATAGGAGTTGTCAGTTGACTGTTGTTGTTAGGTGCCATTGAGTCACTTCTGACTCACAGCGACCCTATAGGACAGAGTAGAATTGTCCCGTAGGGTTTCAAGGAGTGGCTGATGGATTTGAATTGCCTACATTTTGGTTAGCAGCCTAGCTCTTAACCACTACACCACTAGGGCTCCAGCTGAATGTAGATAACAAAACAAAATTATGATACTAAGCATTATAATTATTGCCTTGTATGTATTATGTTCTTCAGAGAAGCTTTCCCTGAATACCTGGGCTATCACATTAACCTAATTTATCATATATCACTACTGAAATTATTTACCTATCTATATATTCACTTATACCTCTTTACTAGGTGTTATAGATTAAATTATGCCCCATCCCAATGTGTGTTGAAATCCTAACCCCTGTACCTGTAAATATGACCCTGTTTGGAAATAGAGATTTTCTTCTGTTATGTTAATGGAACCATACCAGTGTAGGGTGGATCCTAAACCTAATCACTTCTGAGCTATAAAAAGAGCACTATAGACACAGAGACACACACAGGGTGGGGGGAGGTCATATGAAGACAGACATACAAACAGATACATCTATAAAAGCCCAGAAAGTCCAAGGATTGCTGGCAGCTACTAGAAGCTGAAATAAAGAAGGACCTCCCCTAGAGCTGTACCTTGAATTCAAATGTCTAGCCTCATGAACTGTGAGAAAATACATTTCTGTTCTTTAAAGCCACTCACTTGTGATATTTTTCATTATGGCAGCACTAGGTAATTAAGACATTAGAACATTGCGTTGTTTACTGCCATATCTATAAAGAATAATGCTTATCACATATTAGGTGTTCAATAAAGATGTAATGAATGAATGAATGAATGAATTCTGAGCAAGGGATTATCATCCTTGAATATAAGGACTCGGCAATGCAGTGTTACTCAAAGTTTCACAAATGGTAAACTTAGAGATGAGCAGCAAGATTTGTACCCAGATCTGGATCCCAAACCCCATGGTGTAGCCCCTATGTTGCAAGATCTTCTCTTATTTAATTCTAGTCATTCTCATTACCCCCAAATTCAACCTCCTAATTTTCAAGAAAAGAAGAAAAATATATTGATAGGTGTTTGTGTTTGCATGAGGAAATATATATCATGAAAATATGACTATAATAGGGAGAGACATGTTTAAAACTCTGAAGCTCATTATCACCTAACATCCACAGACCAGCACAAGCACTTGTCAATTTTCACTTAGCACTTCTTTCATTTTCTCCTTTCAGTTGGGTGGAGGAGAAAGTGTCTATTGTTATTGCAAGAGGGAATTGCTGACTGCATTTCTTTCTCCTTCAAGATGGAATAAAGCACTCTGTTTCGAAGAACTCTCTTAAGCGATTAGTATCATTTCTTGGAGTGCTGATAGAGTCCTGGATTACAAACTTCTGAAAGTTGGAGAGACCCCTTGAACTTTGTATTCTCTATTTCAAAAGAAATGAAAGAGACAGCAACTTAATTCTTCACTAAAAATGAAGTACAATCTAGCTCCAGTTTTGGGACGGGAGAGGAAAATACCATTTTCCATTTTATATACACCTTCATTGTATACATAATTTTTCAATTGTGTAACTGAACTCTGTTTTCCCTATTTGCGATGGTGTGGGGAAATAAAGGTATAAATACAGAGTGGTTCCCTATTTCAATGTGATAACTTTGTAGCTAATTGCTATCAAGGTCTGACATGGTCTGAGAACAATGGGACCAGCCCAGCCTAGATGCTCTTCAGGAGCAGGTATAGTTCAGACAACCAGCTGGGGATGTTTTAAACGGAGGTGCACAATCTTTGTAGTCTTTGCTGAGAGAGTTAACTGCTGCTTTGAATAACCGATAGAAGATATAGTCGGAGGTGACTTGATGACAACCAACAACAACAGCAAAGGATCTAGTAGGTTAACTGGAATTAAGATTAAAGTTGGAATTAATCATTTGTTGAATTACTCAAAAGGTACTGCGGTAGGCAGCTTTTAAACTGACTTCCAGTGACCCCTGCCTCCTGGTGTTCACATCCTTGTGGAATCCCCCCACTTTGAGGGTAGGTTACAGAACATAGCTTCTAACAGAATATGACAAGAATGATCGGATGTGGTGATGGTTGAACAACGTGATGAACATAATTAACGTTGCTGACCTGTACATGTGAAAAGTGTAGAGATGACAAATGTTTTGTTACACATATATATACCACAATAAAAAAAATAGTATAAATTCTGGTGAATACTCAGGTTAATCTTAATTGTGAGGTTTAAGCTTTCAGGAGATGGCAAAAAAACTATGATGAGGTGTCATTTCTGAGATTAGGTCACAAAAGACTGACTTCCATCTTTCTGAGTCTCTCTCTGTCTCTTGCTTGCTCACTCTTGCTCTTTTTGCTATCTATGGAAAGGTCCACATAGCAAGAAACTGAAGTTCGCCTCTAGACATTCACCAGTAAATAACAGAGGCCCTCATCTCAACAGCCATGAAGAACTGAATCCTGCCGACAGTCACATCAGTGCGTGTGGCAGTGGCTCTTCCCCAGTCAAGCCTTGAGATGAATGCTGCCCTGGCCCACACCTCCATTACAGCCTGTGAGCGAGTGAGCCAGAGGACCTAACTACGCCATATGTGGGTTATTATTATTTTTTAAATATATTTTATTGTGTTTTTAGTGAAAGCTTACACAGCAAATTAGGTTTCCACTTGGCAATTCTTACAGAAGTTGTTCAGTGACATTAATTACATTTTTCACAGTGTGTCAACACTCTCATTAATTGTGTTCTGGTTGTTCCATTTCCAGTGCTCTAGTTTCCCTGCCCGCTTATCTTCTCATCTTTGTTTTAGAGTAATTGTTGATCTTTTGGTCTCATATAAAGCAAAACAAAACAAAACTCATTGCCGTGGATTCCATTTTGACTCATAACAACCCTATGGGACAGAGTAGAACTGCCCCATAGGGTTTCCAAGGAGCAGCTGGTAGATTTGAACTGCCAACCTTTTAGATGGCTGCAGGGATCTTAATAACTACACAATCAGGGATCTTGGTCTCATATAGATGGTTTTTTAATGGAGCCCCATACTCAAAGGATAATAGCCTTTATTTTGTGTGGCAATCTGTTATTTCACTAAAAGGTGACCTCAGGATAGTCTCAATTCAAGGTTTATACAGTATCTCAGGGTGATAGCCTCAGGGATTCCTCCAGTTTCAACCGGTCCAGTAAGTCTGGATTTTCTAAGAATTTGAGTTCTGTTCTTATTTTTCTCCCATTCTATCCAGGTCCATTTATTTTGGCCCTAATCAGAACATTTGGTCGTGGCAGCTGGGCGCCATCTAGTTCTGGTCTCAGGGTAGATGAAGGCATAGCTCATGTAAGCTATTAGCCCCGTAGACTGGTTTCTTCTCTGAGGCTTTGGTTTCTTTCTTTATCTTTTACTCCTAATGAGTAGAGACCAATAGTTGTATCTTAGATGGCAGCCTGCAAGCTTTTAAGACTCCAGACACTGTTCACATCACTAGGATGCAAAACATGATCTTTATGGTGTCAATTGACTGAGTTAACCCATGAGACTAAGGACCTAACACATGTGGGTTCTTGACTGTGAGATAATAAATGCTGTTGTTTGAGGCCACTGTTTGGGGATAATTTGTTACACAGCAATAGCCAACTAACACAGGTGCTTTTCACCCAAAGAAGTCACCCAAGGAACTGTTGGAATCAATGACAGTTAAGTAAGATGACTGATGATGTGTTCTTGTCTTATGCTGTCAAGTCAATAATATCTATTCAGCAAAAACTGCATTTTAAAAATCTTAATCAGAAAATATGTTACCAACCAGATACAAAGGAACAGCATACTTAGAAACAATTTCAACCAGAAATATACAGGGCTATTTGTACAAGACTATAAAATATGATTCAGAAATATGAAATAATACTTGAGTCATCAGGCAATAGATCATCTTCCTGGATGGGAAGACTAAACACTTTAACATATTTCTTTTCAAATAGATTTAAAGTAGAATGCAGTGTCTGTCAAAATGACAACAGATTGTCCACTTAACTGGGAATCTAAATTTATCTTGTAAAAAAATAAGTATGTAAAAATAGCAGAGAATTATTTTGAAACATAAGTTTAATGTGGGAGAATTAATCTTATCAGATATTAAAACACCGTGAAGCTATACAAATTTAAAGGGTGTGATTCTGACCCAGGCCTAAACAGATGAAAGGAATAAATATATGTACACTGGAATTATAATCCTTAAATCCTAATAATTTTTTATTTAATAAATTTATCAAGCTATATTTATTAATAAATTAAATCTTCCAATCTTTGGAAATTAAAAAAAAAGTCACATACCATATGTTAATAATAAGTACTAATATAGGGGGGAGCAATGGTGGCTCAGTGGGGTTCAGTGGTAGAATTCTCATTTTCCATGCAAGACTCTGGGTTGATTCCTGACAAATGCACCTCATGCTTAGCCACCACTCATCTGTCAGTGAAGGCTTGCATATTGCTATGATGCTGAACAGGTTTCAGCGGAGCTTCCAGACTCAGATGGCCTATGAAGAAAGGCCTGGTGATCTACTTCTGAAAATCAGCCAGTGAAAACCCTATGGCTCACAATGGTCCAATCCCATTTTGAATGTGGTTCAATCCATAGCCGATCATGGGGATGGCACGGGACCAGGCAACATTTCATTCCGTTGTACATGGGGTCACCATAAGTCTGGGGCTGACTCGATGGCAGTTAACAACAACAATATATTAACCATTAAATTTATTTATTTTTAATTAATTAATTATCTTGGTGAAAATATACTCATTAATGGTAATATAAATATTAAAAAAAAACTAGAAGGGAATAGAAATTCAGATCACTAGAGTAGTGGTTTCCAAGCTTTAGCATACATATGAATCATCAGGAGCTTTTAAAAATAAAATTGCCAGACCAATTTCAAGAAATCCTGATCTACTCAAGTGCATTTACAAAGAGCATTTATGATTATGCCAATGCTGAATTCTAAAGATCATTTTTTGAAAATTACTGCTTTAGAGGCAGAACACCTTTCTAAGCCCAGAAGAGGTAGATGAAATAAAAAGTGAGAAAGTATTTTGATTAGACCACATATAAACTAAAGCAAACTAATCAACAGAAAACTAGGGTATACACAAAGATTATGTAAATTTATTACTGGGAAACCATATTTGTAGTATATTTGGCAGAAAGTTATTACCAATAATGAACAGAAAACTCAAACAAATCAATAAGAAAAGCATTTGGATGTCTTTAGAAAAAGGAGATAAGAGTATCTCCCCCATAGTGGAAGTGCATTTGTTTAAAAAGCAATGGGAAGATGTTCAAACTCACCAGTAATCAAAGTCATGCAAAATTAAAATCATCACAATGAAATCCCATTGCTTGAGTATCAAATTTTCAAAGTTTTTTTTTTTTTTTTTTTGAAATGTCAGTGTGGAATGCTTTCAAGGATGTTAAAAAATGAAAAAAAAATCTCATGCATTGCTAATTTTTGTGTAAATTGGTGCAACCCTTTGGGAGAGCAATCCAGTAATATCTATCATAAGTTTTATAAACATCCATAGTATTTGATGAAATAGCCCCGTTTCTGAAATGTATCCTTAAAAAGAGATTGTATATAAACATATTCATCACAGCATTATTTGTAATTGCAAAAAAATTGAAAGAGTTTGAATGTCAAGAAAGAGGGCTGATTATGCATATCCTTTTATTTTTAGCCATAAAAATGAGATTTCAATCAATGTGAATGTTACATCATGAAAACTTCTTATAAAATAGCAACTTAAGTAAAGTAAGGCATGCCATTGCCTATAGATACTAGATATGTGTATATTTAGATGTTTTATATTATGTATATTAATGTTACATATCACATGTGTATTTTAAAGTATATATTAAAATAATCATAGCTAAAAGCTCTACATGCATCATGCAATCTAATCCTAACAACAACCTTAGAAAGCAGGTGCTATTACTACCGTCACCTCACAGATGAGGAAATCACCTTAGAGACATCAGAGCACATGTTCAAGTTCAGGCAACTACTAGGGCTGAGGTTTGAACTCTATCTCCCTCAAACCAAAGCCCATGCCCTTAATCATGTTTGAGCTATGACTTTAGAAAAAATGAAAGGAAATATACACACAGGTTAGAGCCACTCCTCGAATACCTTATAGGGCAGTTCTACTCTGTCCTATAGGATCACTAAGAGTCGGCATAAACTCGACGGTGACAAGTTTGGTTTTATGGTTTTTGGGTGACGAACTAGATGATTTCTCACCATCATACTACCTTCCTGCATTTTCTATGTTTTATGAAATGTTGTTGTTGTTATTGGGTACCGTCAATTGGACTCCAACTCATAATGACCTTATGTATAACAGAAAGAAAATTCGCCCAGTCCTGCACCATCCTCACAACCCTTGCTATGTTTGAACCTATTGTTGTTGCAGCCACTGTGCCAATCCATCTTGTTGAGGGTCTTCCTCTTTTTCGCTGACCCTCTACTTTACCAAGCATGATGTCCTTCTCTGGGATTGGTTCCTCCTGAAAGTGTATATAAAGTAAGTGAAACAAAGTCTTGCCGTCCTCACTTCTAAGGAGCATTCTGGTCGTACTTCCTCGAAAACAGATTTGTTTATTCTTTTGGTTGTCCATGGTATATATTCACTATTCTTCGTCAACACCATAATTCAACTGCATCAATTCTTCTTCAGTCTTTGTTATTCATTGTCCAGCGTTCCCATGTGTATGAGGTGATTGAAAATACCATGCCTTGGGTCATGTGCACCTTAGTCATCAAGGTGACATCTTTGCTTTTTAAGATTCTAAAGGTCTTTTGCAGCATATTTGCCCAATTCGTCATTTATGTAATGGATTATGAGTTTATTATTAATTATGATATATTATGGGAAAATACAAAAAATTAAAGAAAAGGTAACTTTTTGGAATGGATTCTTTTGCTAGGCACGTGAAGGGAGATAACAAAAATATATAACTGGCTCTAGTGAGCTGATGGAAGAGGCAAGTTTGCATGGTGACTCCTGGAGCCCAAGGCAGCATAATTGCCCCCACTCCACAAAGATTTGTCTCAAGGCCTCACCTCTTTGGCCTGTTTGCCCAACTTTAAAACTAGGGAGCTGGACAAGATGCCTTTAAAGTGTGACATCCTAGGATTCAGATAATGTTATTTAAGCTCTATTTGATTTTCCCTAATAGAAATCCATTTAGATGGACTCAAACATGCTGGCGATTATGAGGATGACACAGGACCAGCAATGTTTCATTGTGTTGTACATAAGGTCATCATGAGTTGGAGTGGACTCCAGGGCAGCTAATGATAACAGGAAGTCTGAAATTTGTGTGTACTGCAGGGTTTAGTTATTATCGGTCGATTTTTGGTCTTGGATATGTGCACTGAGGCTAAAGCTTAAAAGCATTTTATCAGGCCACCATACTGTGAATAATATTATTTGTGCATTCTATAAGACACTATAAGAGAAATGCCCTCCAATTCAAGCCGTTGTACCTTAAATCAAGAAAGTGAACATCAGAGTAGGAACATACGTTTGTTAAGGAAAGGATTCTGCTCCTAATTAGAGATCTGAGACCCCATGTAACTGTACTTGATAAAGGAATTGTGGACTAGGGAGATCTGGGGGGAGTTAGATGATTTAGAAAAATCTGAACCAGCATATCTCTCCAAAGGACTCCTGCTGATGTCCCTCATCTTGTGGGGTAAAGTGGTAAAGGCTTCCTTCCAATGAGGCACTTAATTATAAAACTCAACATTCCAAAGCAGATAATAAAGACTGCCAGCATCAGGTCCTGAAGACAAGAGAAATCCTCTCAATTGTCAGAACTGGGTGCAGCCTCATGGCTGACACTGAATCACACTCCCTGATCAAAGAAGAGACTCAGCAAACTCATCTCTATGGGTTCCACTCTTTCATTGTTGACCTTACTGCATGTGCCCAGCAGATGGGGATTCTTGCTGTGGATCAATGACCAGCATATACCACGTCAATTTCCCTCCTTGTTTTTACGGATGGAGTTTATTGCCATTATTATATACCGGTATGTTTGGAGAAGAGTCATGGTGGCACAATGGTTAAGTGCTTGGCTGCTAACCGAAAGGTTGGCTGTTCGAACCCACCAGACAGCCTGCAGGAGAAAGATGTGGCAATTGGCTTCCATAAAGATTATAGCCTTGGAAACCCTATGGGGCAGTTCTACTCTGTCTTACAGGGTCTCTATGAGTCAGAATCAACTCAACAGCAGACAACACATTTGGAACATCCATACAGCATACTCTGCAGTCAAAATGTAGGGATTTTAAGTCCAGGCTCTGCCACGTATAAGCTGTATGCTGTTGGGTGAGTTACCTAACATGTTGGTGCCTCAGTTTCCTGATCTCACAATACGGTAATACATTGTGATTTCCAAACATGGTGGCCCCTGATACACTTTCTAGATGCAAAACCTAAAAATGGCTTGGTTTGCACTCCGCCATTCATTCTACAAACATTTATTGAATGTCTACTGTGTCCAAACACTGAGCTAAGCACTGGATAAACTATGGTGAGTAAAGCAAAACTGGTCATTGATGTCATGCAGGTATAAGCTGGCAGAACAGAGAGCCATTAATTGTATAATCATAGAAATAAAAGGAAAGTCACAACTCTGAGAACTACTATTAAGACTGTTATTAAAATCCATGACTTTGTCTTTTCGTGAGAAATTGATGAAATTTTATCAATAGAAAGAATATGTGGTTGAAAACTAAGAGGTGAATTTTAGTGGACACCTATTGCTTTGTCTGCCTAACACCTACCACCTTTCTGGGACCTCCTCTTTTTGTGAGATCATTCCTCTTTCTTCCCAATACTATCTAAGTTACATGAGGGATTCTGTGTAATTACAGTGGACCCCATACTTTGGCTGCAACTGGTGACTGCAGAGGTGGGTGCCTGATGCAAGTTGGGCCAATTGTCAAGGTCTTCAGGGGATATGAATCCCATTTAAGAGGTGACGTTCATACCTGGCTGCTCTCCTGAACTGGAGTGATGCAGCCCAGAGGCTATTGGATTCTGCCATTTTTTATGTCTTGCAGGCTCAGGAATAGAGACAGTTAGTCTGCAGCAAGCAGGAAGAAAGAAGCAAATCTGCAGAGAGCCCCAAATACGAGACACAAGAAGAATGAGATCTGGTTCCAGTCATGGCTGAAGTGTGTTGAACTCCATTCTTGGGTTCTGTGAGATCCTCTATGTCCTCATCATAACTTTCCCTTTTAGTGTGCAAGTTTATTCAATTTTGGTTTATGCTGCTTGTTACCAAATAGTAAACTCCTAATAAATAGTTTAGAAGAACAGTTTCAGTCAAGTGGTGGGAGCAGAAACTAGAGTGGAGTCAGTAAAATGTGACTAGGAAGTAAAGAAATAGAATAGCATGAGTAACAAGGTTTTCAAGGAATTTGGCTACAAAAGTAAAACCTTGGATAAGCTAGTATATACAGAGTATGATGGAAAGAGAAGAAACCAACAGACATCTTACTACCCTTCCATGATGTCTATTCCCTGCTGCAAAACAGCTGCCTAGCAAAGATCAACTGTGGGCTTATTTCCTTTTGTCTGTATTGTTTTGTTTTGTTAAGTTTAATAGTGAAGAGACAAGAGCACATTTGAATACTGATGGAAAATATATGAGTTATGCTTTGCTGTATAACAAACCTATCAAAAACTTACAGACTTAAAACAACATTGTTTAGTTCCTGATTCTGCAGATTGGCAATTTGGGCTGGTTTCAGCCAGATGGTTCTTCTAGACTGAGCCAGTCTCCCTCCTGTATCTGTGGTTAGCAGCTGTTCAGCTGGTGGTCTCCTGAGGCTGGATGGTCTAAGATGGTCAAACTTCATGTGTGAGAGTTGGCTGGCTGTTATCTTGATGAGAGCAACTGGATCACATATCTTTTGTCATCAAGCAGAATTGTCCTGTCTCATTCACATTCAGGATTCCAATAGAAGCAAGAGTGCCGGCCCTAACGTGCAAGCCCCTTTGAAGTCTTGCCTTACATTGTTGTTTTTGCCTGAAGCAAGTCACGTGGCCAACCTTGGTGTCAGAGTCAGTTTTGGAGGGTGTTATGGATTGAGTTGTATTCCCACAACATATGTGATGGATTAACACAGTGACTACAACAATGGGCTCAAACATATCAATGATTATGAGAATGACGCAGGACCAGGTAATGTTTCATTCTGTTGTTCATAGGGTCACTATGAGTCAGAACCTAACAACAACAATACCTGTGTTGTGATATAATCTAATGTAATGTAATTGCCTTACGTGAAATATAATGACCTTCCATAAATGCAATCGGATGTAATGTAATCGGTCTGTTGAGGTTATACCAGTGTAGGATGAATCTTAAACCAAATCACTTTTGAGTTATAGAAAGAGCAGCACAGACACACACATCCACTCACCCACCCACATCCACACATGCACACACACACACACACACACACACACATACACACTTAGAAAGAGAAGACACCATGTGAAGGTTGTCTACAATCCAACAAACCAAGGAGAACCTGGGACTACCAACAAAGAAGGAGTTCACAGGGCTGCAACTCTGATTTGGACTTTTAGCCTGCAGAAATGTGAGGTGACAAATTTCTTTTTTTAAAGCACGCACACACTTGTGGTAATTGTGTTACAGCAGCAGTCGGAAATGAAAACGGTGGGCATTAACAAAGGGTGTGGATACAGAGAGACATAGACACATTGGGACCATTATTGAAATCAGCCAACCACAAGAGGCAGAGAATGAATACAGAAGAATGAAGTGTAATAACTGTTGGAGATGATTATACATAGCCTTCAGGTCCACTGTAGCCTTAAATTAGAAGGCAGCTTTATCAGGAGTTTGACAATTTAAGGAATATCATTTTAGGTGCATTTCAAACAAAATATTGGTGGCTGATGCAGTGTTTTATTTTCATAGTCTCCAATAATTTATTTCTCATAGGAAGAAGATAGAGCTGCAAAAGGAGACCTTCTCTTTCAGAAACTGGAGCAGCCTGCTGCCAGCAGAGCGCTCAGCTCAGCTCTAATTACTGTCATGCTGATGGAGGTTAAATATTTATGAAGAATGTGCTTTTTATCACCCAATCTAATTTTTAAACTCAGATTCTCTAATCTCATTGAGATGTGAATAACTCGTGTTTTCTCCCTCTCCTTTGGGTTTTTTGGCAGGAGTAAAAGATCTCTCCGTTCTCATTTGTTTTGTAAAGAGTGACATATTGATGGGCATGACTATTGGATAAAGGTGTTGCCAAGAATGGGGAGTGGAAGGAATTGACAAGAAACTACTTTCAGTTCAGCCAAAAGAATTGGTGAGTGCAGAAGAAGCAATACTGGAAACTAGATTTGCACAGTTTGCATATGATGGGAGTTCTGCCATATTTTAGCTTTGTGATCTCTGACAAAGTAACCCCTTTGAGGCTTAGTTTAAGGAGCCCTGGTGGCCCAGTGGTTAAGCATTCAGCTACTAACCAAGAAGTTTGTGGTTCGAACCCAACAGCTGCTCCACAGGAGAAAGATGTGGCAGTTGGCTTCCTTAAAGATTTACAACCTTGCACACCCTGTGGGGCAGTTCTACTCTGTCCAATACGGTCACTATGAGTCGGAATCAACTTTAAGGTGACAGGTTTTCGAGGCTTAGTTTGTTCATCACTAAAATGGGGAGACATTTTTATACCTGGTCCCATGTATTAGTTTCCTATGCTGCTGTAATAAATTACCACAAACTTGAAAACAAGTTTCCATTGGGTCGATTTCAACTCATGGCAAGTCCCTGTGTGTCAGAGTAGTACTGTGCTCCATAGGGTTTTCAATAGCTGATTTTGTAAAGTAGATTACCAGGCCTTTCTTCCAAGGTGCCTCTGGATGAATTCAAAACTCCAACCTTCTGGTTAGCAGCCAAGTGCATGAACAATCCAACGAACCAAGGAACACCTGGGACTACCAGCAACGAAGGAGTTGACATGAATTTCTTTGAATTTCTTTCAATTTATTACACGGCATATTAGTTGATGTTTCTGTAGCAAATTACCCAGGGCCTCCAAACTTAGTGGCTTCAAATAACACAAATTTGTTATCTTTTGGAAGTCAGAATTCTAAAAGGGCTTGGCAAGGCTGGTTTCTTCTGGAGGCTCTAAGAGAGATCCCATTTGCTGGCCTTTTCCAGCATCTGAAGGCCATCTGCCTTTTTTGGCTCATGACCTCACATCACTCCTTTCTGATTCCATAGTCACGTCTATATCTCTGACTCTCTCTTTCCGTTATAAGGGTCCTTGTGATTACATTGGAGCCCTTGTAGTGCAGTGGCTAAGAGCTCAGCTGCTAACCAAAATGTCAGCAGTTTGAATCCACCAGCTGCTCCTTGGAAACCCTATGGCGCAGTTCTACTCTAGGATACAGTGTCGCTATGAGTCGGAATCAACTCAACAGCAATGGGTTTGATTTTTGGTTTCTGTGGTTATATTGAGCCCCCTCAGATCATCCAAGATACTCTCACCTTCTCTAGATCATGAACTTAATGATGGTCTCTTACCATGTAAGGCAACAAATTTAAAATTTACTAAGTTTAGGATATGGGTGTATTTTTTTGGGGGGGTTATTATTCTGTTTTATTTTTATTTATTTTATTATTATTGCTGGCAGTGTTTCATTCTGTTGCACATAAGGTCACTACGAGTCAGAACTGACTTGATGGCACCTAACAACAACAACATTATTCTGTTTACCACATCCCATACATTTCTGTGAAGATCAAAGGGGTAACCTTTGTAAAGGAATTAAATGTCTCAACTCCCTAGCATGACATGCCAGGTGCTCTGAGACTCCTGCTGACACTTGATGCCTTGAGCTTTCTGCTCTGGCCACCCAAAATTGATAATGGTCCACCTTTTTCCTTCCTCGTGTGTCAGGCTTCCATGCCTTTGTTCACACCATTTCTCCCTTCACCCTCACATCTACCCATGGGATCCTTTGAATTTATTACACGATGTATTAGTTGCCTGATGTTGCTGTAACAAATTACCAGCAGCTGGATGGATTAAAATAACAAACATTGTATTTCTCTCACAGTTCTGGAGGTCAGAAGTCCAAAACCAAGATGTCAGCAGGACCTCCTTTCTCCAAACGCTCTAGGGGAAGATCCTTGCTTGTGTCGGCCACCTTCTAGTAGCCTCAGACATTCTTGGCTATGGCAGCATAACTCCCATTTCGGCCACCATCTTCACAAGGCTGCCTTCCCGCTGTATCCCTGTAAGTCTGTCTGTGTCTCTTTTTACAAGAACACCAGATACATCGGATTTGAGTCGACCCTACTCCAGCATAACCTCATAGAAACTTAACTAATTGTATCAGTTAAGACTTTTTTTTTTGTTTTTCCCAGATAAGTTCATATTGACAGGTACTAGCAGTTAGGACTCAAAGCATATCTTTTGCGGGACACAAATCAACCCATAACAGATGGTATCTTAGTTTACTAGTGCTACTATAAGAGAAATATCATGACTGGCTGGTTTTAAAGAACAGAAATGTATTTTCTGGTTTAGGAGGCTAGAAGTCTGAATTCAGAGTGTGGCTCTAGGGTAAAGTTCTTCTTTGTCTGTTTCAGCTTCTAGTAGCCAGCAAGACTTGGAGTTCCCGGACTTATAGATTCACCTGCTTCTGTCGTGATCAGATAGTACCCTTTTGTTGTTCTTCCTTATCTCTGGGTCTATGCTGTTCTTTATATCAGTCAGAAGTGGTTAGGTTTAGGACATACAGTACATGGATCCAAAAAACCAAGACCATTGCCATCGAGTCGATTCCAACTCACAGTGACCCTACAGGACAGAGTAGAACTGCCCCTTAGGGTTTCCAAGGAGCAGCTTGTGGCTTCGAACTGCCCACTTTTTGGTTAACGGCTGAACTCTTAATCACTGTGCCACCAGGGCTCCTACACTAATATAGCCTCATTAATATAACAAAGAAAACCCTTATTTCTAAATACAATTGCATCCACAAGCATAGTGGTTAGAATTCTAACACATATTTTTTGAGGAGACAGAATTCAATCCATAATAGATAAGTAACCAAAACCCACTGCCATCAAGTCAATTCAGACTCACAGCAGCCTTATAGGACAGAGTAGAACTGCCTCATAGGGTTTCCCAAGGCTGTAAATCTTTACAAAAGCAGACTGCCACAAACCTCAGTTTTGGCACTACCTTCTCTGGAAAGCCACCCTGAGCCCCTACCTGGACTCTTCTCTTTTCCTCAGCCTGAGCAGGCACCTCTTCTGAGTTCCAGTCACTTCCTACTCTTTGCTTTATCATGGGACTCAACATACTGCCTTGTGATTATCTCATAGGTATCCATTTCCTCAGTGGACTGTGTTTTCTATGGGCCAGGGCTGTCTCTGCATCCTAAGTACCCATTGCTAGATGCACAATTAAGTACTCAATTCAAGTGTGTCATTAACAATGCCCTCAAGGTAGTGGATGGGCTCTGTTGCTACCTGAACCATGGTTCTAGACAATCAAATACACAGCACTGCTTCCAGCAAATGGCAGAAAAAGCATAGGGGAACTATAATGATTTACTGAGCTTTTTAGTATTGAGACAAAAAACTAAAATCAACAAAGGATAACATAGGTTCACCAGGGAAGTGCTTTTTTGTTTTAGAAGCAAATTCACCATCAGAATCATCAGGATGATATGGAGGGTGGATCTTTTCAGACAAAGTTTAAGGGAAGTCTGTGACTTGAGAAGTTTTAGTTGAGCACCCAAAAGTAAATTCTTATTCACAGTTAGTTAATCCTTGCCTCTCGGGTATCTGTTGTTGTTAGCTGCCATTCAGGTAGCCCTCAACTCCTAACAACTCAAGCATAACAGAAACACTGCCCAGTCCTGTACCATCCCCATGATCAGTTGCAGATCAGACTGCTGGAATCTATAGGGTTTTCACCGGTTAATTTGTGGAAGTGGATAACCAAGTCTTTAGTCCTAGTCTGCCTTAGTCTAGAAGCTCCACTGAAACTTGTTCACATCATAGGGACATGCAAGCCTCCACTGACAAATGGGTGGTAGCTGTACACGAAGTGCATTGGCCAGGAATAGAACTTGGATTTCCGCCCCGTAAGAAACAAAAATTCTACTACTGAACCACCAATGTCCCCACCCCCGGCTACCCACAATCCCATTAAAGACAATCATGAATATGCACACATTAAAACGGCAAGGAATTTTATAAGTAACATACAAAAATGTGTATGTTACATACTTTTGTCACATGTAATTGACTGTCATTGAGTCACTCATCATTAGAGCCTGTCAGGTCAGTTTGAATACTGGGTCTACCACTTGCTCACTATATGGCCTTGAACAAGTCTCATCACTCTGGAACCTTGGTTTAGTACAATGATAGTAACAACAATGTAATAAAATTGAGCCAGGCACATTCTATGTGCTGGAATGTATTCAATGTATTCTAAATACGTTGTACCCTTACACATGTTACTTACTCAATCCTCACCTCCACTTTATGAGATTGAGTACCTCTTTATTTACAGAAGAGGAATCTGAGGCACAAAGTAGATCAATAATGTTCCCAGAGTCATAAAGTGAGTAAGGGAGAAAACCAGATGTGATTAGGTAGCTTTCCTCCAGATGATCTATGCTTGCCCCCTGCCTCACTCATCTGAACACCAGGAAGTGACCACCTCTCACAACTGGTGCAAAGGCTGATCAAGACAATGGATGTGGAAGCACTACTTTGTGAAGTCTTGGAAACCAGTCCAATGTGGAGAATGGCCCCGATTTTCCTGCTCTTAACCTCTTCCTTCCAACTTCGTTTTGTCATCTTAGGGTGGTAAATCCTGGGATTTAAGGATTCAATCTGCCTACCTGCTACAGTGGTTGTCAAAAATCAAGTCAGGTCATAAATGCTGAATGACTTTCTTGTAAGAGCTGAAGGCGTTTTATTTATGTAGTTAAACATTCATCTTTCTACTATCATTCTAGCTTCTCCTCTTTTATAAGCCTTCCAAAATTTCCCCAGGTCATTCCAAAGCCTTTTAGAACTAAGTCATTTCATCCATTCATTCAACAAATGTTTACTGCACACTGCTATGTTCCAGGCACTGGGGATTTGTTGCAAACAAGAGAGAGACATGAGATCCTGCTCTCATGGAGCCTACATTCTAGTAGGATGTCCACAAACAATATTTAAGTAAGCAAGTAAATAAATACAATAATTTCAGGCAGAAGCAATTGCTGGGAAGGAAATACAATAAAGGAACTTGATAGAAAATAAGCTGATGTGTATCTGTATTTATATGTTAGGGGTGGGGGTGAAGAAAGGCCTTCCAGAAGCGGTCCTGATGCTGAGGTCCAAAGGATGACAAGGAAGGACAAAATGGGAGTATCTGAGGCACAGAGCGAAAGCCAGAGAGGATGGGAGATGGGAATGCTAGTTGAAGTCAGAGAGGAGGGCCGAATCCTGACTAAGGAGGACTTTGCAGCCTGGATCAGGAATTTCTACTTGATTCGAAGAATAACGAAGAGTCCTTGCAGGAGTTTAAGCAGAGGAGTGACATGATCTAATTGAAAAGTTTAACAGCTCCCTTTGGCTGCTGCATGGATGGTAGATGATGGCAAGAGTGGGAGAGGCGTTAAGGTAGTGAGACCAAATAGGAGGCTACTATTGTACCCAGATGAGAGGTGACTGTGCCTTGGGCTAGGAGTGACAGTGATGCCTTCAACACAGAAAAAAAAAAAAAAAGAAACGACTTGCCATGGAGTCGATTCCTACTCATAGCAACGCAGAGGGTCAAATATTTGCAACTTATTTTTTTCTTTCCAATGTCATACACCCCTACCTGGACTGTTGAATCTGTACCATCAGGAACCATGTCAGATTACTTCCTTCTGTCTGCTTTTAAGCATTTGAGGAAGATTTAAAAAAAAAAAAAATCCTTTCACCTGAAGCAAAAACTAAAAATGTATTTCCATATGAATTTTATACTCAGTCCCAAAAGCTTTTCTAATTCAAAAGATCTATATATGTTAGACTTCACAAGATACCCAAATTTTGAGGAAAAACAGCAGTAACAAGTAAGAAATTGCGTGTAAAATGCTCTGCTGCCATTTTCTTTCTCTTCTCTCAACAGAGCAATGCTGCCACTCCCACTTTAGAGGTGACTGGCTAATTTTTTGTTGATCTTGTCAAATTACATAAGCAATTCTCATCTGTGACATTGACTCTTAATAACATTCAGGGAGCATCTTCAACTCTATTCCTAAATTTTTTAACCAATCTCTTATGCATGCTGCAGATGTGCTGAATTTCCAGCCTTCTTACTGTGTATTACTGTGTAATTTTGGACACGTCATTCTTTTTTGGGTGTCATATCCTCATGACAAAATGCGTTGGACCACTCTGGCCTTACTTTAAGAGGCAAAGGAGAAAGGTGCCTCTCTGGAACATCATTTTGTGGCCTAACTCCCAACCCGTAGGCCATGGGAATAGCAGGCATTGAGGGATTGAGAGAGCCCTCGAACCCACGTAGGTATCATATTTTGTCTCTGGACCAAATAAAATGTCTTGTCCTTAAAAGTTCTAATATTCTTTCAAATGCATTGTAGTGATGTTTTGGGAAATAAAATACAAATACATTTAAAATGTTTATTTATTCATGGCAGGCTTTTGTCATTGTTTTTATCTCAATATGTGGATACTAAATGTTTAAGCACTTTCCTAGGGTGGTTCCAAAATAATCAGTCCTTTAAAAAAGGCTCTTCACACTCCAAAAGGTTAACATTCTCTGAGATGTAGGCTGGGGAGTCAGGCACATGGAATCCTTCACCTGGCAGATAGGAATTCCATGAGGACAAGGAGATGTCTAACACTTTCATGCCCCCATAGTGCTGGGGAGAAGTCCTGAGACATCCCAGGGAAGAAAGGGAAATCACATTCCTGAGTGTCTACCAACTCTGCACACTCTTTTCCAAACTTGGGGTGATACATAATTAATTTCCAAAACAATCCTATGAAGAAGTATTTTCATGATGATGATGGTTAGATTAGCTTCCTAGGGTTGCCACAACAAAGTGCCACTAACTCGGTGGCTTAAAACATCACATATTTATTCTCTCACAGTTTTGGAGGCTAGAAGTCTGAAGTCAAGGTATGGGTAGGGCCATGTTCCCCCTGAAAGCCCTAAGGGAAGATCCTTCCTTGCCTCCTCAAGCTTCTGGTAGTCCTAGGTCTTCCTTGGCTTGTTGCAGCATATTTCAGTGTCTGCCTCTGTCTTTACATGGCCATCTTCCCTCTCTGTTTGTCCTCTCTGTGTCTTTTCTCTTCTTATAAGAACATCCACCATATTGGATTAAGGGCCCAGCCTACTCCCGTATGACCTCATCTTAACTAATTACATCTCTATTTTTGTTTTAAATAAGGCCATATTCTGAAGTTTCAGGAAAAATATGAATTTTGGAGACTACAACCCAGTACAATGAAGATCATGATCATGGACATGATGATCACAATTTTCATTTCACAGATGAAGAAACTGAGGTCCAGAGGAACCTGGAGCTCAGAGAGATCAAGTAACCTGCTCAAGTTCATAGTTACTCAGTGGCGGAGACCAGGAAGTGCCACAGATTGACACAAATCTGAAGCATATGCTCTTGGGAAAACTTCTTGTTGTTCCCAATAAAAGAGTCTCCACTTCTACAACTTAACAACAGAAAGATAAGCAACCTAATCAAAAAATGGGTAAAGAACTTGAATAGACGGTTCACCAAAGACAATATTCAAATGGCCAACCAAAAACCAAAAACCAAACCTGTTGTCGTCAAGTTGACTCCAACTGATAGCAACCCTATAGGACAGAGTAGAACTGCCCCACAGGGTTTCCAAGGAGTGCCTGGTGGATTCGAACTGTCAACCTTTTAGTTAGCAAACTCTTAACTACTATCCCACCAGGGTTTCCAAATGGCTAACAAGTATCTGGAAAGATGCTCAAGATCGTTAGCCATTAGGGAGATGCAAATCAAACCCACAAGAGATACTGCCTAACCCTCCATTAGAATCACAGTGATTAAAAACAAAACAAAACAAACAAACAAAATGGAAAACAACAAGTGCTGTGGAGGTTGTAGGGAAATTGGAGACCTCCGCCTTTGCTAATGGGACTGTAAAATGATGCAGTCTTTATGGAAAACATTTTGGTGTTTCCTCAAAAAGTTGAACATAGAATTGCCATATGACCCAGCAATCCCAATCCTTGGTATATACTCAGAAGAAGTGAAGGCAGGAACACAAACGGAAACTTGTATATCAATATTCATTGCAACACTTTCACAATAGCCAATAGGTGGAAAAAAACAGAATGTCCAACAACAGATGAATGGATAAACAAAATGTGGTATATACACACAGTGAAATATTATGTAGCTGTAAAGATAAATGAAGTTCTGATACTTGCCACGACATGGATGAACCTTGAAAAAAACATTATGCTGAGTGAAATAAGTCAGTCACAAAAGGGTAAATGCCATATGAAATAAGTATATAAATAGAAACCAAAGATTATTAGTGATTACTAGGCGTGGGAGGGAGGTGGAAAGGGGAAGATTCTGTTTGGAGGACATTCAGTTTCTGTTAATGGTGGTGGAATATTTTGGAAAAGGATAACGATAATGGTGGTACAATGTGAAAAATGAAATCAATGTCATTGAATTGTAAATGTGGAAGTTATTGTGCTGGCGAATGTTTTGAAGTGTATATTTTCACCCTGATTAAAAAAAAAAGTGTGTCCAATCAGTGAATGAATGAATGAATGAATGACCTTACAAGCCATGTCCCAGACATCTCTAAATCTTCCCCCCTTACACCTGGGACACGGGGCCCTGTGTCCGATACAGGGCCGAGCACCAGTCTGAGAAAAGGTGGAGATGCAGCCGGAGGAGGGAGGAAGCAGCGTACAACGCCATTTGTTTCTTTAATAGTCCTGTGATACCAATATTTAACTTTCTCACTGAGGGTATTTCCCATTGTGTCAGCAAAGCCAAAGAAATGGCTCATTGCAGAGAAGGGCCATATTTATGCTTCTTTTAGGGGAAGAGCAGAATGATGTTCTGCACCGATACAGTTGGTGCCCTTTGCCAAGAGCAGACAGCACTTGGGCTTATTATTTATGCCCTCATTCATCTTCACCCCCTCCCCCACCTGTGCAGGACAAGCAGCCTGGACCATCCTCAACCCGCTTGGAGTGAGGAGAACAGAGTGGCAATTTTCAATCAAACTTTCCTACTTGTGCCATATCCTCTCTTAAGTCCTTGGGCAAGTTCCTTTCCTTCTCTGAGTTCACTTTCCTCATCTGTAAAATAAGGGTGATGATCTGACATAACATGATGCTTTTTTTTTGTTTTGTTTTATTGTGGTAAATATATATGTAACATGACATTTGCCATTTCAACATTCTTTACATGTACAGTTTAATGACATTAACTATGTTCCTCATGTTGTTCAACCAGCCTGCTTATCCATTCTCAAATTTTTCCATCACCCTTAACGGAAGTTCATGTCCCATAAGCATTGACTCCTCCTTTCCCCTTCCCTCTGATGATTTAGAGGATTAAATATGGTGATTACAAATTAAATGGTAATGCCTTATAGATTTGGCTGACTTTGTTGTGTTGTTGTTGTTGTTAGGTGCTATTGAGGCAATTTTTGACTCATGGTGGCTGCATGTGACAGAGTAACACTGCCCCATTGGGTTTTCTTGGCTATAATCTTTACAGAAACAGATTCCCACATCTTTCTCCCATGGAGCCCCTGGATAGGTTCAAACTGGCAACATTTCAGTTAGCAGCTGAGCACTTAAAAGTTGAGCTAGTGATATGATGGAAAAAGCATGGGCTTGGAGCCAGTCCCCTTGTGGTCAAGCCCTGACTCTGCCACTTCCCAGCTTTGTGCTGGCCACCTCTCTGGGACATCTCATTTGCCCCAGGAATTACACAATAGCGAATTCTTGCCTCTAGAGCCCTCCACTTCTCACTGTGAGAAATACCTGCCTCTCCACCTATAGGCCCGGCTCCCAGCTGGGTCAAAACTTAGGAATCCAGCATTGGGTCAGCCTACTGTAACCCAAGGACAGTTAGGTAGTGAGATTTCAGTATCATCTCTGTATTTGATCCCATCTCAGCAGCCCATTCCCCAGAGGCTGCAGCCCTGCTTTACTCCTACCATTTAACCAATACTTATTGATTGGCTAATGGGCATCAGTCACCGGGGTCACAGAGGTGGACAAACTATGGTGCCTAACCTCATGAATATCAGATTTTTTTTGGAAGGGGGAGGGAATAGAAAGGAAAAATAGCAACTATTCACTGAATGTTTACTGCAGGCCAGGGACTCTACTAGTGCTTTACTTACAGCCAGCTCCAATAGAACACTCATTTATATAACACAAATGTGTTCCCACACAATTGGTATCATCAAAACCAAACCAGTTGCCATGGAGTCAGTTCCGATTCATGGTGACCCTGTGTGTATCAGAGTAGAACTGTGCTCTATAGAGTTTTCAATGGCTGATTTTTTCAGAAGTAGATTGTCAGGCCTTTCTCTCGAGGTGCATCTGGGTAGACTTGCACCTTCAACCTTTCATGTAGCAACGGAATGTATTTACCATTTACATCACTCAGGAGCATCTACAGTTGATCTATTAGGGAAAAAATGAGCATAATGCAAATTTTGTTTGCTTAGTGAGATTTTGTCCACAAGAAACATTGGACAGCCACAGAAAACTGTACCATGTAACCAGCCATGTAGGAATGCACAAAGTGCAGCCAGCACACACCTCAAACATCTCCCAGCTACCTTAGCTCCCTGGGTGTGTTGTAAGCCTCATTCACTCATCCAAATCCAGTGTTACAACTTGCCCTGTAATTTCAGACAGCCCTCCCTTCACCACTTCACAATCACCCAAGATGCTCCCTTTCAACACCTACTTCCACAAGCAAACATCAGGTCTTTTTCAAGGTCAAGGGCCATATTGACTATAGTCTTATTTTTCTTGGAGTCCTTGCATGGCAGAAATGGTTAATGTACTGGGCTGCTAACCAAAAGGTTAGTGGTTTGAGTCCACCTAGAGGTGCCTCACATGCATGCGAAAGCTGGACAATGAATAAGGAAGACCAAAGAAGAATTGATGCCTTTGAATTGCGGTGTTGGCGAAGAAAACTGAATATACTGTGGATTGCAGAGAGAATGAACAAATCTGTCTTGGAAGAAGTACAACCAGACTGCTCCTTAGAAGCAAGGGTGGCAAGACCACATCTCACATACTTTGAACTTGTTATCAGGAGGGATCAGTCCCTGGAGAAGGACATCATGCTTGGTAAAATAGAGGGCCAGGGAAAAAGAAAAAGGCTCTCAGGCAAGACGGATTGACACAGTGGCTGCAACAATGGGCTCAAGCATAATAATGATAGTGAGGATGGTGCAGGACCAGGCAGTGTTTCATTTTGTTGTGCGTAGGGTTGCTATGAGTTGGAACTGACTCAATGACATCTAATAACAACAACAACAGAAGTGCCTCAGAAGAAAGGCCTGGAGATTTACTTTTGAAAAAATCAGCCATGGAAAACACTATGGAGCACAGTTCTACTTTGCCCCACATGGGGTCATACTGAGTCAGAATCTACCCGCTGATAACTGGTTTTAGGTTTATTCTATTTCTCAATAATATAATATGTGTAAAACTGTATGATTGGCTTTCTTAGGCTTCTTTTTGTTAAAATGTCTCAGTGATGAAGAGTTTCAGTGTTGTGCTTCTAACCTCATTTTTCCCCTTAAGTCTTGTGGTTGTTATTGTACAACTGTGCATAGCACTGTGATTTTTAGGAAGGATATGACACATTTTAACAAAATGGGCTGTCCATAATCATGTTTAATCTAACTTAATTATGACAGGTGGGTATTTTGTCTGTATTCATTGTCTGGTTGTTTTTTTTTTTTTTCCCAGATTTACAGATGTGGGAACCTGGGTGGCTCAGGTCGATCCAGGCTACTACCTACTACATGGTAGAGCTGAAGGTAAAACTCAGATCTGTTCGATTCCCAACAGTGGTTCTTAACCATAGCTAAGGTTAAGAATGGAGAAACTCTATTTCTTTATTATCCAGGAGATTCACAGAGTTAGGACCACAATTTTCCTTACCAAAATTTTCAGAGCTGGGATGCTTAACCAGGAGAATTTAAAGCCTGCTCCGGTCCACTGCTTTTCTTTAAAAGGTTAGAACATCTTAGAGAATGCAATCCAGGAATTTCATTTGGAAGAATCTAGGTATTCATTAATTCCTTCCCCTAAGGGGATCCTCCGTGATTCAGGCACTTCCGCGTGCTCAGGATACAACCCTGAATAAGGCAGACATTCTCCCGATCTCCCTCTGCTTAGAGTCTAATGGAGAGGATGGAGGAGGAAGCAGCCCCTGGATGGCGGTGTTGTGGACACTAAGAGAAGGGGGCATTCTAAACGGGAGGGCGTGGTGAGTAATGTCAAAGGCTGCGGGGAACATCTGTAAAATCAGTACCAAGATGTAGGCAAAGTGCCATTTGAGACGTTGAGCTAGAATCCAGTTGGCCTTAGATTCAGGAGTGAAAACAGTGTAAAGAAATAGAGGCAGGCAGTCTGGGAAACCCTTTGGAAAAAGTTTTAGTATAAAGCAGAGAAACTTAATTGGTGGGCACATGAGATTATGGGCTCTTTTGTTAAAATGGGAGACAGATGACCCTATGTCAATGCTGAAGAGAAGGAGGAGATTGAATCAGGAATGGGGACAGTGATGGCGAGTGGAGCTGGTCCCCATGGGACATCCTTATTGATCTCCTACACCTTCCCGGGAGCATGATGGTAGTGGCTCCCCTTCAATTGTGCCCCCAACCCCACCAGTCAACCTCCTTTGAAGTTAAAGGCTTGTTGGTGTGTTTGAGGTATTATTCCAGTAGGCAGGCTGCCTGACTAGCCAGGTACTACAAGTCCACAAGAAGCCACTGCCTCAGACTTTCTCTCCTCCCCATCTGTAATTTGCCTGACAATCATCATCATCAGAAGCTGTGATGGGCTGACTGCGGAGGGCCCGCATGTGCTATCCATGAGGGCAGAATGTGATCCAAACTGGGGGTGGAGATTGAGTTTTGGATTGATTCTCCTTCTTTCTCGCACCCTGCTTTGCACACGCCGCCTACCTTCTTATGCAACCACAGAAATTTAAGTCTGTGGATGTTTTACTGAAGTAAAGCTGACCAACCCCATTTCACCCTTGTTGCAAAAGAAGGTGAAATGGGGTGGAACGTTGGAGCTGAAAAGAACTGATTTGGATCCTGATCATCCCATGAGAAGACGGGGGACCTTAGGCCTATGTTTCTCAAAGTGTATTTCTCATGCCTCTGTTGATATATGTGACAGCTTTATATGACACATAGGTGATGATTTTAATCTTTAATAATCACATGTTTATTTTAATGCATATTTGAAAAAAATATATATATATGATATATAACTATCATACCAAGTCCTTGACTATATAAGTATTGTTTCTCAAAGCAACTGCACCAGGTTGGATAGTGTCCCCACAAAATTCACGTCCTTCCCAGAACTTCAGAATATGACCTTATTTGGAAATGGAGTGTGTCATTGTGGATGTCATTAGTTAAGCTGAGGTCATCCTGGAGTAGCGTGGGTCCTTAATCCAATGTGACTGTGTCCTTATAAGAAGAGAAGAGACATGCAGATATACAGGGAGAACAGCATGTGAAGATGGAGGCAGAGACTGGAGTGATGCTGCCACAGGCCAAGAAACTCTAAGGATTACTGGCAACACCAGAAGCTAGGAGAGAGGCATGGAACAGATCCGTCCTTAGAGCTTCCTAAAGGAACCAACCCTACCGCCACTTTGAATTTAGACTTACAGCCTCTGGTATTTTGAGAAAATACGTTTCTGTTGTTGTAAGCCACCCAGCGTGTGGGACTTTGTTACAGCAGACACAGGGAACTAGTACAGCAAATCTAACCAACCTCACAGCCAGTTGCTATTGAGTTGATTCTGATTCCTGGCAACCCCATGTGTGTCTCTTACTTATATCATAAGAAATTCTCACAGAAATCCCATGAAGTGCGTAGTACTCCCTCGCCTCACAGATGAGGCAACTAGACTAAGAAAGGTCAAGTGACTTTCTCAGGGTCAGAGCTAGTCACTGGTAATGCCAAGATTTACTGCCAGGTTGGCCTCAAAGCACAGAACACACCACCCACCTAGAACCAGACTGAGCATCAAGAAGCACACACACACATACCCCTTTAGTTGCCAAGACATTTCAGAAAGAAGAGTTCATGTATAATTCTCAAAGGACTACTACTCAGACTATTACGTAACACCCATTGACTTTTATTTTACTCACAATTCTAGTGTATTTTGTAATGTATTTTCCGATCACGTAGGGAAGGCTTTGAAGGGAAGAGAACTAAAGTGGGCCAGGTCCTGTGATTATGACTCTCAGCCACAATAGGCCATTTCTTTCTAACAAAATCCCTCCAATTTACAAATGTTTATCCCAGCCTGCATGATCTCTTAACTAACAAAAGCTGCCTCCAAGAAGAAACTGAAAATTCAAAATAGTAGCAGCTCCCAGCAATTAGAGGTTAGGTATTGTTTACCCAAAAATATCCTTAGGGTGCCACTGCCTTTTAATGCAGTACAAGGGTACACTATAATGAAGCCCCAAGACACCACAAAAGGGAAAATAATTTTCCAAGTGTCCCGTCTTAGAATGCAGGAAAATGTGCTTTGTTTCTATGAAAGAATCCTTCAAGGATATTTATAATTGTAAACACAAAGGCTTAAAGGAGCCAAGTTTGACAAACTCCAAAAATTTAATCACTGTAGAAAATGTAATTCCTAAGAGGTTCAGGTAGGTGAGAATTGCCTGAACGTATCTGACCATATCCTCTTCTGCACTATTGCTCAGACATAAGCACCTGGAGAATAAGACAAAAGAAGACAAGATATGGTGATTTAACAGGACCCCGATAAATTCTCATGATCCGAACTTTCCAAGATACCAGAAAGGGCATTTGCCCCAGTCTATTCCGGGATTGGAATTAAAACACAGTCCTTGTAATCATCTTTCATACACCCGTTCTGTTTGATGAGTCATCAGTAATTGACAGCTAATGAAAAATAAAATAAAAACAATAAACTCATTGAAAAAAACCCATTGCCATTTGTTGATTCCCACACATACCTACACTAAAGGACAGAGTAGAACTGCCCCATAGGATTCCCAAGCTGTAAATCTTTACAGAAGTAGACTGCCACAACTCTCTCCCCCTGAGCTACTGGTGGGTTAGAACTGCCAAGATTTCAACCTTTTGGTTAGCGTCGAGTGCTTTAACCATTGCACTATCCAAACCCGTTGCTGTCGAGTTGATTCTGACTCATAGTGACTCTATCGGACAGAGTAGCACTGCCACATAGGAGTTCCAAAGAGTGGCTGGTGGATTCGAACTGCCGACCTTTTGATTAGCAGCTGAGCTCATAACCACTGGGCCACCGGGGCTCCTAAAAACAATAAATACCAGGTTAATTACTTTTGCTGAAAGATTTCCTAAGGCTATCTCTTGACACGGTGTTTAGGGTGCAGAATGGCCTGATCCTATGACCGTAATTAGCTAACTCAGCATTCTAAAGTGTGACCTTAGCAAGGCCAATAGACCTTTGAATAACAGTTTCTGGAAGATGCCTTGCTCCAGTCTGTGCCTGTTGTAAGTCAAATCCATCCCACAAGTATTTATTAAAGGCCTGATCCTCAAGGATCACTGCGCTGGGAGTGAACAGCAGTTGGAGGTAGAGGAGAATGTTGATAGTGGGGTAAACCTGATGATTTGGGAGCACAGGAGAAGGCGGCTAGGTTGGGATGATGAGGGTAGATTGGGATGAGACCCGTGAGCCTTGCTCAGGATTCCAGAAGTTGGTCTGGAGTTAGCAGGGAGGTGCTGTTGAGTCCTGAGTCCTGTTGAGTCCTGATTATGTAAATGTATAGAGTGGGCAGGAGGAGACACAAAACACCGGAAGACGAGCTAAGAAACTGTTGTACTGTCGTACGAGAAACATGCCTTGGGAAGGGAAAAAGGTGCTTTGTTTGGAAGCATTTTTTCTTTAGTATTCTTTCTTATAAATTTGAAATCCCTGCAATTTTTGCTTTGGATACTTATTATACTAAAATTATGGATGCTTTTATCTCCCACAGTAATTGAATAATTTAAAAAATGCTCAGAACCCAATAGAGTGTCCTGGAAAGAGATGAGTTAAACAGCATGAGACAGGGGGATTTTTCACAGGACACCATCTCGGATGCAAAAATAGACATCTTTATTTTTCTATAACTCTACCTAATCTCTCTTAAACTCCCTTTGTGCCTGATGGGGGAAAACTTAATCTAGTCACTTCCAGGAAAATATATTTACTTCAGGTTTAAACATTGTTGAAGTATTATTTTTCTAAGTTACCCAAAGTGGCCAATAAAAATTACAAGGGGAAAAGCTCTAGTTCCTTATCTATGGAAAGAAGGAGGTGAACATGTGATACCAAGCTCTAAATTTTTATGATCCATGATGATCACCTTTCTTTTCTTTAAATGCTTGCCTTGTTTCTCTTCAAGAAAATGAATTTTTGAATCAATTGTTTCTAGTTAGTATTAAGAAAAAGAAGTCCTTGTGGTACAACAATTAAGTGCTCAGCTGCTGACCAGAAGGTTGTCAGTTCAAACTTACTCCACGTTTCCATAGAAGAAAAACTTGGTGATCTGCTTCCATAAAGATTACAAGCAAGAAAATCCTATAGGGAAGTTGTATCACATGGGGTCACTATGAGTTGCAATCAACTTGACTGCAACTAACAACAACAACAAAGTATTAAGGAAAACAGCCTGAGTTACTCTTAACTTTCACTTTGAGTGATTCCAGTGTAAGAGAGCATTGTTCGCATTAGACCTTTGCTGAGGGCCGCATACAGTAGTCTGGAGCATGAGATGAAGACTGTAAAATTGCCAGGAATGGTATCAGGGGTAGCAGGTTTCAACAGCACAACGTGAACTGCTCCAGAGAGGAGGAATCTGTTTTTGAGAATTTGGCTGACATCTGTCAGTTATGGCTGTTACTAAGTCAATATTGTTGCTTGGCAGGAAGTAAGTGAAGAAAGCATGGGCTCTGGAATCAGACAGCCCTTGACTCAAGTTCCTGCTCTGAGATCCGTTTGTGATAAGTGACTCTGTTCAAGCCAGTTAACCTCTCTGAGCCTCAGTTTTCCCATCTGTAAAGTGGGTTAATGATTCCTATGCCCACCAGGATTGCTGTGAAAATTAAATGAGATACATGCATTGACATTTGTTGTCATTGTTGTTGTTAGGTGCCATCGAGTAGGTTCCGATTCATAGAGACCCTATGTACAAGAGAACAAAACACTGCCCAGTCCTGCACCATCCTCACAATCCTTGTTATGCTTAAGCCCATTGTTGCAGACACTGTGTCAATCTATCTCATTGAAAGTCTTCCTCTTTTTCACTGACCTTCCACTTTACCAAGTACAATGTCCTTCTCCAGGGACTGATCTCTCCTGACAACATGTCCAAAGTATGTGAGACGAAGCCTTGCCATCCTAGCTTCTAGGGACCTTAATGACGTGGATGGAGTCCAGAATTGACATTTAGTAAAAGTTAAAAACAAACAAACAACAAAAACCAGTCAAACAAAAAGTCTTCTTTTCCCTATTGTGCAATTTATACAAGTCTTCACTGAAGACTTGGTATAGCACTAACATAGTTAAAAAGAAAAAAAAAGAGTAATTTCACCTTCCTTCCCTCCACATTCAAGGTGCCTATATTAATAGACTTCAGTGAGAAACGATCAGTGTAATACGACATTCAGTTATGCATTCATTTTAAAAGTAGAGAAAACTGATTAATTTGTTAATGGCTGAGTGTGCTAACTGGTTAATGAATTTTATAATTTGGTTAAATCCCGTACCTGTTCAATGATGTTTTCTGTTACGCGTATTCACTTAGCACAGATATTCATTTAGCAAATTGTACTCAATGAATATTTACTTGGCATCGTTTCACTTTTCCACATTTATATTTGAGTATTTCTTGCCCTTTTATGAATTTTGAAGTTCCACAGAAAGCAGTACAAACAGAAGTAGTGACCCCTGGTCTGAGCCTCCACCCTCGAAAGCAAAGCAGCCACTCCGCTTCTCAGAGCAATGGTCTATAAAACATAATAATAATATAATAATAAAAGTTACTGAATAAATTAGTAAGTTGAGTGCTAGAGAAATGAAGGAAGTAACCTCAGCTAGTGAGCAGAAAGATGGAATTCTTAAATGAGTAGAACCAATAGACCATTGTTTCAAAACTCTTATCTATATGCACTCAGTTCTCCATAATTTTTTTATACATTTCTTGAGTATAAGTACGTTTGAACAATTAACATGAATTAGCTTAGATAATCTTTAAAATATCTCTGATGATGTTCTATCCCCTCTTACAGATGATAAAACTGAGTCACAGATGAAATCGATATCTGAAGTCACTAAGCATTGGGGAGGCTAGGCATGACTCCAAGAACTCTGGCCCAGTATGTCAGTTGTAATGCTTTGTAGAATAACCAGAACAGGCTCAGAGAAGAGTAGGTGGGATTAACTCAGTAACAAGAACCACCAGGAGGAAGAAGGAAAAAATAATAATAATGATCATAGGTTATATTTATTGAGGGCTTATTATGCACCGTCATTTAGCATGTAATACCTAGCTCTGCTGGTCCTCAAAATAAGCCATTGAAATAGGTACCATTACTCCCATTTTACAGATGAGAAAACTGAGGCATAGAGAAATAAAGTAACTTGCCCAAAATCAAACAGCTAACAAGTGATGGAGCTGGAATTTGGATCCGGAGAATGTAGTTCCAGAGCCCAGCATCAGTGACACTCTGCTAGATGCCCACAGATTGCTGACATATTTCCTGTCCTGGGTAGAGATAGTTCAGATGTAGGGATACATCTCATTCTGAAAAGACTGTCCTGTGGTACATTCATGAGTGGGGATGTCAAGTTCTGGCAAAATGGCGCTCTAGGTAGAAGCACCACGCTGTCCCTCCACAGCAAAGATCCGAAAAACTAAGCCGAACAGAGAATACAACAATCCTGAAACCCTAAAACATAAAATGAAGAGATAAAGAACTCAGCCAAGCACCAAACGGAGTGAGAAAAGAGAACAGAGAGCGAGAAGAGATTCATGCAGAGGTCCCCTACCAGCTAACGCAGAACGGATCTGCCATCTTGGACTCCTATCGGAGACCAGCAAACAGGGGGTACGAGAAAGCAGCCTCACGGAGCTTCCAGTGGGAGATAAAACAACAAGTAATTTGCGATATACACTTTCCCACCCCCCCCACCCTTCTTCACCCCAACTCGACTGCCTCTGCTTCCCGCGGCCACAGTCTCTGGACCGGGAAACAGCGGCTGCTTGGATTCCACACACCCGAACGGGTGGCTCTCTGAGTGCCATTTGTTGGCTGCTGGTGTTGCTTTTTTTCCATTTCTTTTTATTTCTTCCTTGCCTCTCCCCGCCATCCCCTCCTTTCGCTCGAGTACCTCACTCCGTGCGCTGTCTTTGCTTCTTCCTGAGGAGCTACAGAGCTCCGATAATTTGTGATATACGCTTTCCCACTCTCTACCCTTCTTCACCCACACTCGGCCCCCTCTGCTTCCCAAGGACGCAGTCTCTTGTCCAGAAACACCAGCCCGCAAGCTGGCTCTCTGAGTGCCATTTGTTGGCTGCTAGTGTTGCTTTTTTTTTTCTGCTTCTTTTGATTTCTTACTTGCCTCTCACCACCTCCCCCTCCCTTTGCTCAAGTACCTGGCTCCATGCGCCATGTGTGCTTCTTCCTGAGGGGCTGTGGAGCTCCGTTCGAGTGTGGAGCTTCTTCCCAGTCTGGGCTGCCGCGCTGGTGGGATCCTGCGGGTTTTGTTCATTTGTTTGTTTTGAATTGTTTGTTAGTTTTCTTTTACTTTTCTTGAGTTGGGAGCCCTTTCTGGCCAGGCGGAGCTGTGTGGCAAGGAACTCCCCTTCAGCTTCCACAGACGTGCAGAGGGATCCCTAAGAGCATTTCTTTTTTCGTTGTTTTTGGTTTTTTTTTTCCAGTTTTTTTGGGACCTTGTATTTTTTTTTCAATTTGTTTTGTTTTCCTTTTCTTCTTTTTCCCCTTTTGTCTTTCTTCATTGCTCAGTTTCTCATCTCTCTATATCTGCCTTCTCTTTCTGTTCCCTGAATACTTGGCATTGTATACCTGTACGCCTTCCAGCCAGGCTGAACTGCAACACCTGAGAGCGACTTCCCCAGACCTCATAGCTGCACAGGTGGTATCCCTGGGAACTTTGC
>NW_004444086.1:5832816-5864692 GCF_000243295.1 Trichechus manatus latirostris
AGGTTGAGAGGTTAGAGGGTTGACATGTTGTGGGGTTGTTAACCAATGTCATAAAACAATATGTGTACTACTATTTAATGAGAAACTATTTGTTCTGTAAGCCTTCACCTGAAGTATAATAAAAAAAAAAAAAAAAACAGTGGGGATGTCAAAAAGACAAAGGCAGGAACTGATACTTATGGACTCTTCTCAGGAGCCTAAAATAAATACTTTTTAGTTTATTTTTCAGTAGAAAATACATGTGGAAAGGAAGTTGAAAGTGACATGCTGTAGCATGCAAACAAGCCATTAGAACAAACTAATGGTTCAGGAAGTATTTGGTTTTATGGTTCTTCATAAAAACAGAGTATTCCTTAGAAACAAGGATGGCAAAACTTTGTCTTGCTTACTTCAGGCACATCATCAGAAAAGACCAATTGTTAGAAAAGGACATCATGTTTGGTAAAGTAGAAAGTTGGCCAAAATGAGGGAAACCCTCCAGGAGATGGATTAACCCCATAGCCACAACAATGGGCTCAAACATACCAGTGATCATGAAGGTGGCACAGGGCTGGGCAATGTCTTGTTCTGTTATATATAAGGTCATCATGAGTTGGGGCCAATCCAATGACAACTAACAACAACAACAAATTGGTTCAGGAAAGTCACCAATTACAACACCGGCACAAAATCCTTCTACCTGAGCCTCGGGCCTATCTCACTGTGTTATGATCACCCACTCCAGGACCACAAAACTCCCGGGAGCTCAGTGTGATGAAAGAACCACGGTGCATTGCATTCGTATGCTTGTCAGCATTAAGGCTTATCATTCTGAGACGCACATTGGCCAATGAGCTGGAAAGGACAAATTAAAGTAAGGATTTTTAGAAAGGATGAAATGATCAACACAATCACTTTTAAGAAGACAATTCAATACAGCTCGTTGTTCTTAAAGGAATAGTATAATTCTTGTAGAATATATAGTGACAGGAAACAGTACCTGCTGCAGGTATTTCACAGTGTAGTTAATAACCTTGGGAAAAGTTGGTGGGACTTTCCAGGTGTGCCCTAATATATATCAAAGCAGCCATTTAAAGACTGGATAAGAGGAGAGATAAACACAACCAAAGGAGTATTATGTGTGGCGAAAATTTGATTTCTTAACACAATCTAGGTCAGATGGAGAGAATTAACACTTCTTTTTACTTAAAACCAAAACCTAACAAAATCTCACACAGTGTTCACTAACAATATTAATCATGAGTAAGACTGTCAAGTTCTAACGAGTCAACTTCACTGTTCTTGGAGGTAAAAATTCTCTACTAAAAGATCTTGAAATTCCCTACTGAAAGATCTTGAAATTCCCTACTAAAAGATCTTGAAAACCCTGAAGGGCCTTGAAAACTTACAGTCTGGACTAAAGAAGAGATGATATGGGTACTAAATAGATAAGCAGAAAAGATGAAGCCCTCACATGCACTATATTAATTTAGGTCTCTGATTGTCAGCCATTTTGCTTGGTACTTTACACTCATTATTTCATTTAATCCTTACAACAAGAACTCTAAGTAAGGATAAATTATTATTATTCTCCAGATGCAGAAATTAAGGAAATCATCTAAGGTGACACGGCTCATTACTGGCAGAACCAAATTCTCACCCTCATCTCTTCAAAGCCCATTCTATTCCCAGTATAGAAACGTAGCTAGACAGCTATGTTTGAGTTGACTCCAACTCATGATGACTTTATGTACAACAGAGTGAAATGTTGCCCAGTCCTGCATCATCCTCATGATTGCAGGCATGTTCAAGTCCATTGTTATGGCTACTGTGCCAATTTATCCCCTCACGTGTCTCCCTCACCCTTGCTGGCCCTCTGCTTCACCAGACACAATGTCCTCTAGCGACTGATCCCTCCTGATGACCTGATGACACGTCCAAAGGCAAGTGAGTCCGACAATGTTCTATTGTGATTCATAGGGTTCTCAATGGCTAATTTTCAAAAGTATATCTCCAGGCCATTCCTTCTAGTTTGTCTTAGTCTGGAAGCTCCACTGAAACCTGTCCACCATGGGTGACCCTGCTATTTGAAATTCTGGTGGCATAGCTTCCATCTTCACAGCAACATTCAAGCCACCACAGTATGACAAACTGATGGACAGGTGGTAGATTCTCAGTATAACATCCTTGCTTTTCATTTTTAAATACGACTTAAAAAAAAAAAAAGCTTGTTCTTTAACTTTTCAAAGTGTGTTGAAATAAAGAATCTTTAGAAATAGTGGAAAACAGAGTCATGGGTACGCCTCATTGAAGATCAAATAGTAGCATGAAAGAATGACCTCCTTGATTCATTTTACTTTCTTGGAAAAAGCAGCTTATAACATAGGCTGTGACAGTAACTCGTGCTAGTAGGGATTTGGTTTTTAAGGTCATGAGAAATCCTGGGAAGAAGATTACAGAGCTAAGAAGTCAAAATGTCCCTCGGTCCACAGAAACATATGGGGAAATGTCAAACACAGACAATGCTTCTAAATGGAATTTCCCAAGTCTGTTCATTGGAAATCTCACCACAGAAGAGAAGGAGTAGAAAAGGACTTTATTACCAGTTGGAATATATTATGTACTTCTGGACAATAGACTTACAAGCAAACAATTCAAATAAATCGAAAGATGGAGCCAAGTAAGTATGGGATATATTATTTATGAATGCTTTTAAGTGCCAGCTGATTCCTAGGCCCTTAAAAGTTAACCTGTTCAGTCCTCAGAGTGATCCATGAGTTAGGAATGAATATTCTCAGTTTTTGCCCCATAAGTAAACACAGGCTCAGGCCAAGTAATTTGTCTGAGGTCTCACAGCTGGTAAACATTGGAACCTGCTTACATTTACATGTGTCTAACTTGCCTGCCCAGGAGAACCAGAGTAAGGAGCTGTCTGAGCCCTGTGCCATTTACAAGGAATCAAAGAAAGTACCAGAGATGTGTTGCTGGAGTGGAGAAATCTTAGACAGGACACAACAATTGGACTTCCAGTCAGGGAAAAGAAAAAAGATAGAAGTAGTATTTCTGTAGTTAAATGAGGATTGAAGGTGTTCCAAAAAAGTTTTCCTGGCAAATTAAGCTAGTCAGTAACTCAAGAGGCAAAATAGCTTAGTGAGTTTGCATGTAGAGATCCGTGAGTCCAACTGTCTGAGTCTGAACCTCTGCTTTGTTACTCCCTAGGTCTGTGAACTTGGGCACTGCCACCCACCTGTTGCTGTTAAGTTGATTCAACTCATGGTGACCCTATGTCCCCATGTGTGTCAGAACTCAGTTGTGCTCTACAGGGTTTTCAATGGCTGATTTCTTGGAAGGAGATCACCAGGCCTTTCTTCCAAGACAGCTTTGGGTAGACTTGAACCTCCAACCTTTTGATTAGTGACCAAGCACATTAACCATTTGTACCACCCAGGGACCTCCCTTTAACTCTTGACCCTATCTGCATTAGTTTGGGTCCGCTAATGAGAGTTCAAGATGTCAAAATGAGATCAAGCATGCAGGGCACTTACTGGGAGAAAGTGAGGAAATTCTTCAGACCAATTTGTAGGTATGACTCCTGTGAAGGAGAGAAGGAAGGAAGAAGGCTTGGGTAGGAAGAATCTTGGACTGCAACACAGTTTCAAGAAAAGTGTGTCCAGGCTAATGGGCTGTTCTTGAACCAAAGCCATCCATTAGAGGAGTCCTGTGTCTCACTGAGATGGAAATGCCCTGCCATGCTTAATCACTGGCTGGGGCAACCCATGAGAATGTGATTTTAGTGCAAATATAGTAGTGGGCCCAGAGGGGCAGCAGTTTGGGTAATAGACAAATTATGTTCCCTGCAGTGAGAGATCTGAATGGCACATCCCCATGCCTGCTACAGTGCATATATAAGGAGCTGACAATAACAGCATGTAGTTCTTAGGGTACTTGGCAGGATTAAATAAGTTAAAATGCATGGCACAGTATCTGGCACATGATAAGCTTTTGTTACGTTATGTTTGTTATGTTATCTTTTATTAAAATATGCTTCTCATACACCCTGAAATTTGGTTGACAATTGAAAAGAACTCTAATTACATATTCATTCCATGTTGTGCTTGTTGATTCTCAGCACCTATACTTCAATTAAATATGCCATTGGTTTTATTGCTTTGTAAAATCTTCCAAAGATAATCAGTGTGGATGCTAGAAAAGATTATTGCTCTATAAAAGGGATAAAGAGCCCAATTTTCCTGACTTGAAATTGGTGACCATAATACTCAATTTTAGTTGTGTTGGTTATTTATCTCTAGTTCAGTTTAGACACCTTAAAATTACCAAGTCTCAGAATTAAATGGAGACTTTTAAGCCATCTAGTCCAAACGCTATGCTCTGCTTGGCTTTCCCAAAGAAATGACCCTCCAGGCTCTCCCCACCAACAGCAATGATGAAAAACGTAGTGTCTTATAAGAAATGTTATTCCTTTTTTGGATTGTGTTCAGGATGTCTCATCTGACTCTAGATCCTCTCTCCATTCTTCTCCACCTAGCACTTTTCCCCAGAAGACTGATCTCTGTGGACTGCATTCTGCTTCTGGTTGAATTTAGCCAATGGCAAAAGCCAGCAAGATATGAAAGGGTGGCAGAAGAGAAGTCGGAGTCCTTGTTGCTTTAGCTCCTCTTGTAGATGTTGCCTAGGATTATCTGGGTGCCTCATTGAAGGAACTACTGCTCTCAAGCCATTCGGTGCTGGTAACTGTCCCTAAGACCCCATTCCTTATATTAGCCCAGTTTATCACATTATCCTCTGTGGCTCCCGCACACCCTGCCCACACTTTTGTATTGAGTTCCATTGATAACTATTTAACCACTTGCCATTAAGTCAATTGCCACTCATGGAGATGCCATGTGTGTCAGAATAGAACTGTTCTCCATTGGGTTTTCAGTGGCTGGGTTTTTATAAGCAGATCACCAGGACTTTCTTCCAAGTTGCCTCTGTGTGGATTCAAATCTCCAACCTTTTGGTTAGCAGCCAAGTATGTTAAATGTCTGTACCACCTCAGGACACCAAGCACTCCTCAAATTATCCCAATTTGAGTTTCCCCTCTGTTTCTTTTTTTTTGGTAACCTACTGCCAAAAACCATTTCTAACTAATAGAAAGGTCTTCCTTAGCATGATGATGAAATGCCTGCTTTATCCCTTGGGGTCATACAGAAAGGATCTAACTCATATTTCCAAACAGTAACTCTTCAAGTCCATACAGCAGAACTTATCAGAAACCTCAGAATGGGGACACTGCCAATTTCAATATAAGGCTTTGGTGACAAAGATTTTGAGAGGCATTTTTGTGAAAAAATCAAATTCAAAAGCTAAATGTTTTCCCTAAATACCCTGCTAAGCTCAATAGCCCTTTGCATATCTTCCGTGCAACCATGTTTCCAAGTTTTTTAATCATGCACATATATTTTCAATCTTTATCATCTCTTAGGAAACCATATTCTCTAAGTACATGCCTTTGCAATGGTGAGTGCTCTTTATGAGTTTGTTGAATAAAGTATTATAGATTTTAATTTACCCTCAATTGGCTATGCTCAAGCTACCCCTGAAGATACACTGTACATCTTTAATGTTATATTTGTATATTGAATGACCAACAAAGGAAATGGGAAAAAAAATAAAAAGAAGGAGGGAAGGAGGGAGAGAAGGAGGGAGGGAAGAAGGAAGGAAGGAAGGAGAGAGAAAGAGAGAAGTAAAGAAATCCACAGCCTCACTACACAAACCCACCCAAATAACAGTCTGAATAATTTATAGTCTTATTAGCCTATGGAGGAATGTTTTTCATGTGTTGTAATCATATATTCATTTTTACCCTGCATTTTGCAATTCACATAAGCATTTCCAATATTTTTAAGTAACTTTCTGAAAATCTTACATAAAGACTACATAATATACCATTGATTTTCTATGCCACAGAAGTTTTTTTTTCCTGAGTTAGAGATTAATAAATAACCAATGCAGCTACAATTTAGTGTTATGATCACCAACTTCAAGTCAGGAAGACCAAGTTACTTAACCATATCCTATTATTTGCTATGTAGAGTTTCCTATTTTACTTGTTTATAAAGCTTGACTACTATAAAAAGATGTACAATTAATATCTTTGGAAGGGATTATTTTTGTTATAGCCCCTTGTTATTTTCTCTCTATACTCAAATCTTATGTATCAAAACAGATGGATAATTTTCCATCTCTGATATTTGAAACGTTTAAGAATTTCTGTATAATCACATCTTGGCCGGCAGACCTGCTAATGATCCAATTCCAATGTCTTTTGTTGTCTCTCATGGTCTTAGTTAATGCTGAATCCATTACACGAATGATTACTGACCCAGAGGCTCAGGGTTTTGATGATTATAGAGTCTTGTTCACCGACAGGATTTCTTCCAGACATCTGCCAGATAGGCTTCATGTTTACAAAATACTCAAGCAAAATCTCTCATTGTATATTTTTAATAGGCATTTCAATTAGTTGCCATTTTGTACTATTACAAAGTCACTTTAATGTAATCCTTATTCATAAGTCTTTGCTGCAGGTATTGTGATTTCCTTTAAAAAAAAAAAAGATTTCTTAAAGCAAAATTACTCAACAAAAAAGAATAAGCTTATTGTTAAGGACGCTGAAACATATGGCTCAGTTGCTTTTCTGAGTACATTTGCTGTTTGGAGCTTGGAATTTATGAGCATGTCCTAATCAACAGATTCTTATCATTGTTAAATATTACATATATTTTTTTTAATATTTACTCATTTGATGAGTGAAATAGTCATTTTCTTTTATTATAATTACCTTTAATTATTTCTAGAGTGGTTGAGCGATTATCTAGATTTTTTCTTAGTGATTAATTTCCCTTTGGGAGGTATAAATTTTTCCTTCCTGCTTCTGGCATTATGGGCCTTGATAAGTAGTTTCTTTACCCTACTCATACATCTCTCAAATTTGACCACACCTTCCCTCGGTTTTCCACTTTTCAGACAGAAGAAAACAGTATAGAAGGCACAGAAAAAGAATTTCTAGTTTGTGGCTCATTGGTGGTTAGCTATGCATGCACCGTTAATGTTCCAATCCAACCCTTTCTGGAGTTTTCTGTGGTCTTGGCTGATGCTGAATCAGTTGCACAAACGATGACTGCTCCAGAGGCTCAGAATGTCAACAGTTATAAAGTGTAGTCCACGTACCAGGCTTTGTTCCAGGTATTATTCCAGATGGGCCTGATACTTGCAGAATATTCAAGCAAAATCTAACATGTATCTATAATATTCCCAAAAAGAGCCTATGTGTATTTTGAAAAAGGAGCCCTGGTGTTGCAATGGTTAAGCGCTCAACTGCTAACCAAAAGCCTGGGGGTTCAAACACACCTAGCAGTAGAAACACCTGGTGACATATCTGCTCCTGTAAAGATTACAGCCTAGAAAACCCTATGAGGCGGTTCTACTCTGTCATATGGGGCTGCTGTGAGTAGGAATTGACTTGATGGCAAACAACAACAGGATGACTATAATTAAAAAAAAAAGACAGTAATAAGTATTAACAAGTGTGTGAGGAAATTGATTGGAACTCTCATATACTGATGCGGGAATGTAAAACTGTGTAACTGCTTTGGAATACATTTTCATAATTCCTCAGAAAGTTAAACATAGTGTTACATATGAGCCATATGACTCAGCAATTCTACTCTTGAGCACTGAAAATATATGTCCACACAAAAACTTGTACATAAATATTGATAGCAGCATTATTCATAATAGCCAAAAATGAAAACAACCCAAATGTCTGTCAACTGATGGATGAATAAATAAAAGGTGTTAAAGTTATACTTAAGGAACCACGGCAGTGCGATGGTTAAGTGCTCGGTTGCTAACGGAAAGATTGGCGGTTCAAACCCACTCAGCGGCTTTGTGGGAGAAAGAGCTGATGATCTGCTCCTGTAAAGATTACAGCCTAGAAAACACTACGGGGTAGTTCTATTCTGTCAAATGGGTTTCACTATGAGTCGAAAATTGACTTGATGGCGCCTAACAACAACAACATATTCTGAAAGGCATATGTGTCTACAGAGACAGCAAGCTGCAAAAAGAAGAACAAAATTTTCATCCTTAAGATCTGTTAAAAGCCACTTAATTAAGTTCTCTCACCTCATTTTCTTTCTTTACCATCTAGGATTGTATATGTGAAATGCCTTTTATACTGTCCAGCCTATTTTCTGTGCTTAGGAAAAGATAACACATATTATCAGCTCTAGTTCTGCCACTGAATGACTGTGTAACCCCAGGTAATTGACTCAACCTCTCTGAGCTTCAGTTGTTTTATCTATTGCATTAGTGAGTTGGATAAAATGATGCCAGAGAGCTCTGTGATGTCATGGCAGTCAAAATACATGAACTTCAACTCCAGGAATGTGATACAGATTAAAGGTGAAAGACAGCTATTGGACCCGCATCATTTTTATATCTGGACCATGTGACAGGTGATAGGGTCAGCGAGGTGATAGCTTATAGGGTCAGCGAGGTGATAGGTCAGGAGGTGATAGCTGAAAGGGAAGACACTGAATCCTTTGTCTGGGTTCACATGCACAGTTCTGCTACAAGAGTCAGCAATGAGAAATGCGTACCACAACAAAACACATTCTACTTCTTTGTCAGGCTTTGCTCTATACCCAGGTCAAAGATCAGAAGAGTGGGCAGATCACAGCTGAGCTGAGTGTGGGATATAAAAGATAGCAGAAACACAAAACAGCGACCCTTACTAGGTTGTTGTTGTTGGCTGCCGCTGAGTTGATTCCAACTCATAGCGACCGCATGTGACAAAGTAAAACTGCTCCATAGGGCTTTCTAGGCTGTAATCTTAATGGGAGCAAATTGCCAGGTCTTTCTCCTATGGAGCCACCAGGTGGGTTCGAATTTCCAACGTTTAGGTTAGCAGCCAAGTGCTTAACTGTTGTGCCACCAGGGCTCCTGACTATATACTAGTTGCTAAATAGCACTTTGCATGTTTTTAAATTCTGTATAGACAGTGTGTCCCTCCCTGCTTGCACCTCCTTATTGCTTGCAGCCAGGGCAGATGGCACCTACTGCCCCACCCTTGGTATGCCATGGGATTCAGAAGCTTCAGAAGCAAGTCCTTTTCTCGACGTGGAGAAAGAAAATGTTAAATGATAACCCTTTTGTGACCAGTGATACACATAGTGATCGTACACTTTTTCAGCTTCTGGGGTTTAATGGAAAGCTGCTGTACCACTGACAGTGCGTGCTATGACCAGGCAGGGGAATTTATGACTGTTTGAAACAAAGAAACTGGTGTATGCTGCAAATTATTGTTTTTATAGGGTTGTATAAGATGTCTGAATTTTTGGTAGGAAAATAGAAATTTTGAAAATTTTTGTTTGTTACATATATGTACCAATAGACCCCGGTGGGGACTTCGGGTTATAATTAGTGGTACTTCATCTGTACCACTAAACACTTAGGGTAGGCTTGTGGGAGACGCAAGAAAAAAAAATCCATACTACCTACCAAAAATTCAGACACTTAATGATTCAGCATGCTTTCATTAATTAAAAAAACATGGTATCAACAAAAAATTCAAAGCTGAAAATAATTGAGTCACCAAAGGATTAAGGGGGGTAGAAGAACATCAATATCTGTCACTATCAAGTACTCAAATATCCTTTCAACAAACATTTGTTGAGCACCTACTATGAAACCAGTACTGTGCAAGTCACAAGGGAGACCAAAGGTGACCAAGGCACCATTCCTGGGCTTTGTGCCTGACTGGGGACTAAAGGATTGAATTGTGTCCCCCCACAAATATGAGTTGAGTTCCTGGACCTTGTACCTGTGGATACATTCCCGCTTGGAAACAGGGTTTATCTTTTGTTACTTTAATGAGGTCCATGTCAATGTAGGGTCCTAAACCTAATCACGTCTAAGTTATAAAAATAGCAGAATAGATGCATAGATACAGAGATACTCACACAGAGGAAGACAGACACTATCTGAGGATCTCCAAGGAATGCCCAGGGCTGCCGACAAGGCAGCCAAGGAATCAATACAGCCGAGACCCTGATTTGGACTTGTAGCCTCCAGAACTGTGAGAAAATCAAGTTCTGTTATTTAAAGCTACCAACTTGTGGTATTTGTGTTACAGAAGCACTAGATGACTAAGACAGGGACTCAGGCCCAGGAGAGACTGCGACACTGAACCGTAAGCCCTACCCCATAGACAAGGATCATATAAAGTGGTTTGGAGATGCCTAGGAGATGTTGATTCCTTTTACCTGTGAGGATCAGATGAAGCTAAGTCCAAGAGCTGGGCTGTAAAAGTTGTGTAGACTGCTGCTGAGCAGCAAGGGGCGGAAAGTGTAAGCCACTGCTGAATAGTAAGAACAGAACGAATTTTTGAGCAAGGCACAGAGACATGAAAAGATATGTTCTATCTGGGAATCCAGGCTAATGTTTTGAGAGCACTTGTGGCCTGAAAGATACCCAGGTACACAGAGGTGCAGGGAAAGAGACCAGAGGGGTTAAGTTGGGCCAAGCTTGCAAAAGGCCTTGGGTGCCATAATGATAGTAAGCAAAAGCCAAAAAGCAAGATCACCCTCCATCAGTGGGCAGTCACCAACGTGTGTACGAGGTGAATGATACTAACTTTTGTTTTTGAAAGCCTCCTCTACAGGCCATAGAGATCACAGCCAACATGGCAGACTTAAACTCTGATTCAAAGCCAGCCAGCTAAGGAAGTGGAGCTCCCTACACCATCAGCCTGCTTTCTGCCTTGATGTTCCCATTGCTTTATTCATTGCCACTTTTCTGAACCTCAAAAACCCATTCATGCTTATTAATGACTCTCTATAGTACATCGAAAGTGTGACACTTAAAAATGTGAAGTTGTTTGAATTATGAGATTGTCAAGGAAACAAAAAAAAATTCCTTCATGTTCGAAATCCTTTCAATCCTTCTAGCCCCCACAGCTGCAGCACAAGAGCTCAAAGGTTTTCAAACTCCAAAGCATTTTTCATAGGAAGAACTAATCATGAAATACTTCAAACATTATTTGTGTGTGTGTATGTTTTATTATTAGTATTATTTTAAGGTACAAATATGTCAAGGTCATAAGAAAAGCTCATTATCTCTCCAGTGTAGTGATAGTAAAATATATAACATGATAGAATAATAGATGCATTGAAATGATACTTGTGTAAGTCCAGAGATCCTAGCAGAGCATAGCCAGATGGAAAACAATCAGTGTAATGGGTAGGACATGGGCTTCAGTGTGAGACAGTCCTGGGTTCAAGCCCAGCCTCAGCTTCCTTTCCCCTAAGGAATCATTGTTGAGGCTCAAGGAGACTGACTTGAGTCTGAAATGGAGGAGGGCCAGTGTCCACATCCACCCCCTTTCTGCCACAGACAGTGGGAGCCGGGAGCATAGAGGACACCATGAAAAACTTTAGCTCTGTCTGCGTCCAAGCAAGGTCACTTTCACATCTAATTCAAATTGATAGCGTCATTGAACTCTCCCAGTTTGATTGTAAGGTCTCATTTCCAACCATCACTGTCTTCTGGTGTTTCTTCGGTCCCTGAAGATGTATATCATGTGCTCACAAATTAGTCTGCTCATGCTTATTGCCCTGTGGGTGTGTTAGTCTTATTAAGCTTAGATTATATCACAATAGCAACTCCCTAAATCTCAAAGGCCTTTGTCTTTGTTACCTACAGCCTCTATAACAGAAATACCACAAGTTGATGATTTTAAAGAACATGAATTTATTTTATCACAGTTCAGGAGGCAAGAAGTCCACATTCAGGGTGGTGGCTCTAGTGGTAGGTCCTCTCTTGTCAGTAGCCCCTGGAATTCCTTGGCATTCCTTGGTGTCTGTCTCTCCGCTCTGTGTGTCTCTGTGCCTATTCAGCTCTTTTTATAACTCAGAAGTGAAGAGGTCTAGGACTCACCCTACTCTGGTATGACCTCACTACCATAACTGAAGAAAACTCCTGTTTTCAAAGAGGATCACATCCACAGGTACAGCCAATAGTTTAACAAATATTCCGGGGAGACGCAATTCAAACTATAACAGCTTTATACACAAACGTTTGTTTCTAGCTCACCCCAATTCCACTGAGCATCCAGGGGACTCCAGCATGATGTCTTCTGTGCCTTCAGCTTCCACTGTCTGAATCTACAGCTGGGGAAGAAAGGGGGTAGATGTGGACACTGGCTTTCTCCATTTCAGAGTTGCCTTTTTCACTGGACCCCAAAGCCATTCTTTTCCCCCAAAATTCTGCATAATCTTTCATGAAGTCCGCTCCTTCAGCTACCTTCTTTCATGTCTTCTCTCCTATATGCAAGACTCAGAAAATAAACACACATTCAAAAACCATCTTCATTTCTAGAACGATGAGGTGCCATTGGCAGAACATTCTCAATTGCTTTCCTTTCACCGGCCCCTTGCCTGGTTCAAACTCTCAGTCAGCAGGAAGCTGACTCAGCCACTCTCACCACACCAAGGAATGAAAAAATGGAAAATGCGTTTCCATTTCCAAACCCATTGCTGAAATCTGCAATCTAAAACATCGGGATGGGGGAGAGGGGAGAGGTGACTTCTCCAGAAAGAAGACTTATAAATAAATGCTTTGAGAAGAGAGGACAAGTCAGCCTCACAGAAGTCCTCCAGTTTCCTCTTCCAAGGAGCATCACAACATGTTTACAGCTATTCCATGATTATTTCTACGGCTTCTGCCCAGCAAGATTTCAAAAATCTTAAGGCCCTAATTTCAACCACAGCACTTTGTTACTTACATAAAAAAAAGAAAGGAAAAGGAGGTTTAAGGAAGGAGGGAGGGAGGGAGGGAGGGAAGAAGGAAGGAGGGAAATCATAGGTTTAATAACCAAAGATCAGGCAAAACGTTCCTCATTTTCTTACCTTGGAGAAGTTACAACATTTTAAAACTTGTCAAGAAGTTAAAAACCATCTAGTCTTAGGATTTTTTTTTTTTTTTTTTTTCAGAAAAAGAAATCCAAGGCTCCGAGCGGTTAATTGTCTGAAATCACAGAGGTAGTGAAAGGCTGGACTGAAATTTTGTGCAGCCCTTCCCCAGCATCACAGTGTCTAGATAAACTAAACAACAGCTTAGATGAAAAGACGACCTTGTTGGGCAATTCCCTCCCAAGTCTGATCCTGAAAACTCAGCCTCCACGTGCATAAAGGTACTCCAATTCTCCACTGAGAGAACAGTGCTTATCTGAGCTTCTGGCCACTGGCCAGAGATGTAGGCTCTGGAAAGACTCCAGGGGGACTGCAGTGAACGGGAAAGAGGTCCCCAGCTAGGAGTAGACTCTTGGCTCTCCACCCAGAGTATCTAGGGATACTTCCCAAGAAACTGTTGCAAAATCCCTCAAGGACAGGAAGCAACTTCAAGTGTGCAAGTGGGGGCCAAGGATGAAATACTGACACGAGCACGAAGATAATTAAAAGCCCCACTTGACTACTCCTTTTCTTTTCTTCTTCTTCTTTCATGGGCCATGGAAGTAATATATTTGCTCAAGTACCTAAGCCCTGGATTTTTTTTTTAAATTTCAGATTCTATTTTAAATGGAGTTATGTGGTGGCACCCAGAGCACAGGGAGTCATCTTATGTAATTTAAGACTTTGCTGCTCTTTCACTATTTCTTCTAGTCATTAATCAGTTAGTTTGCACTGTTTTACACAGCTATAATAGATAGGACATGGAGCTTGTGGTCAAGTAGACCTGCATTTGAACTCTGACTCTGTCTCTATCTAGCTGTGTGCCCTTTAGGAAGTTATTTGACATCTCTGAGTCTTACTTTTCATAGATGAAAGTAGGGACAAAGCACAGATTATATACAATTGTAATGGTGAAATATGAGATGCATCCAGTCACCCACTGTTCTGTCTGCCAATTTCTATGTGCCAGAGAAAAAGATCACTAATCCATTCATTCATGCACCAAGTATTGACTTTCTATTATGGGCAGGCATTGCTTTAGGTTCTGAGGATTCAGGAGTAAACGAAAAACAATGTCTCCACCCTCATAAAGTCTGGAGTCTAGTGGGGAAGATCAACAAGGAACAAACACCAGAAGAAAATTTCATGATGGAAAAAAGTTTGCCTATGTTATTCACTGAAGTGTTCCCAGTTTGATAAATAGAGCCTGGAACATAGTAAGTACTTAGTAAATATCTGTATAGTGAATAAATGAATGACATTTGAGACAAGTAAATTGAAACAAGGGGGGATATAAAGAAAAAAAGGTATTTATTAGGGATTGAATTGTGTCCCCCCAAAATTTATATTGAAATCCCAACCCCTGGGACCTGTGAATATGGCCTTGTTGGGAAATAGGGTCTTAAAGATGTTATCAGTTAATATGAGGTCATACCTGAGTAGGCTGAGTTCTAATCCCATCTGAATGCTGTCCTTATAAAGAGGAGAATAGACACAGAAAGACACACAGGGGAAGAAGCCCATGTGGAAATGCATCTGTAAGCCAAAGAATGCCAAGAAATACCTGGGGCTACCAGAAGCTGGAAGAGACAAAGAAAGATCTTCCCCTAGAGTCAGAGAGAACATGGCCTTGTTAACACCCTGAATTTGGCCTTCTAGCTTCCCAAAACACGAGACAATAAATTTCTGTTCTTATACCTGCTGCTGTCGAGTCGATTCCAACACACAGTGACCCTATAAGACAGAGTAGAGCTGCCCCATAGGGTTTTCAAGGCTATAATCTTTACAGAAGCAAACTACCACATCTTTCTCCCACAGAACAGCTGGTGGGTTCAAACTGCCGACCTTTTGGTTAGTAGCTGGGGCAGGACACTTAATCACTTCAAAACCAGGGCTCCTCTCTGTTCTTATAAGCTACTCAGTTTGTGGTACTTTGATATGGCAGTCCTAGGAAACTAGAACAATATTAAATCTACAAATAAATACATAATAAAATACCTGATAATGGTCAGTTCTATGCAGAAAAATAAAGGTAAGAAAACAGAAAGTTATGGGAAGTTACAGGGTGATAAGATAAATCCTTGCTTAAAAAACAAACCAACCAACCAACCTGTTGCGGTTGAGTTGATTCTTACTCACAGAGACGCTATAGCACAGAGTAGAATGCCCCATAGAGCTTCCAAGGAGCAGCTAGTGGATTCAAACTGCCAACCTTTTGCAAAGTCCTCCCAGTGGACTTTGAGTAGAGATCTAAGTTAAAGTAGGTAACAATCATGGTGAATATCTATCATATAATTATGTAAGCACAGTTCTTAGAGTTTTACAGGTATTGTTGTTGTTATTGTTAGGTGTTGTCGGGTTGGTTCCAACTCATAGTGACCTTATGTACAGCAGAAGGAAACGCTGCTTGGTCCTGCAATATCCTCATAATCATTGCTGTTTGAGCCCATTGTTGTGGCCACTGTATCAATCCATCTTAATGAAGATCTTCCTCTTTTTCACTGACCCTTTGCTTTGCCTTTTACTCTGACTATGTAAAGGCATTTGACTGCATGGATCATAACAAATTATGGATAACAGTGAGAAGAATGGAAATTCTAGAACACTTAATTGTGCTCATGAGAAACCTGTACATAGATCAAGAGGTAGGCCTTCAAAAAGAACAGGGGAGATACTGCATGGTTTAAAGTCACGAATGGTATGTGTCAGGGTTGTATCCTTTCACCATGCTTATTAAATCTGTATGCTGAGCAAATAATCCAAGAAGCTGTACTATATGCAGAAGAATGGCGCATCAGGATTGGGGGAAGACTCATTAACAATCTTCGTTAAGCAGATGACACAACCTTGCTTGCTGAAAGTGAATAGAACTTGAAACACTTTCTAATGATGATCAAAGACCACAGCCTTCAGTATGGATTACACCTCAACATAAAGAAAATAAAAATCCTCACAACTGGACCAATAATCAACATTATGATAAACGAAGAAAAGATTGAAGTTGTCAACGATTTCATTTTACTTGGATCCACAATCAACAACCATGGAAGCAGCTGTCAAGAATCAAAAGACACATTGCATTGGACAAATCTGCTGCAAAAGACCTCTTTAAAGTGTTAAAAAGCAAAGATGTCACCTTGAAAACTAAGGTGCACCTGACCCAAGTCATGGTGTTTTCAATCGTCTCATATGCATGTGAAAGCTGGATCATGAATAAGGATGCCCGAATAAAAATTGATGCCTTTAAATTGCGGTGTTGTTGATGAATATTGAAGATACCGTGGTCTGCCAAAAGAAGGAACAAATCTGCCTTGGAAGAAGTACAACCAGAATGCTCCTTCCTTAGAAGCAAGGATGGCGAGATTACATCTCACATACTTTGGACATGTTGTCAGGAGGGATCAGTCCCTGAGAAGGACATTGTGCTTGGTAAAGTAGAGGGTCAGCGAAAAAGAGGAAGACCCTCAATGAGATGGATTGACTCAGTGGCTGCAACAACGGGCTTAAGTATAACAATGATTGTAAAGATGGCACAGGGCCAGGCAGTGTTTCCTTCTGTTGTACATAGGGTCTATATGAGTTGGAACCAACTTGACAGCACGTAACAACAACAACTACTTTACCCAGCATGATGTCCTTCTCCAGGGACTGGTCCCTTTTGATAACATGCCCAAAGTATGTGAGACGAAGTCTCTCTATCCTCCTTTATAAGGAGCATTCTGGGCTGCACTTCTTCCAAAATAGATTTGTTTCTTCTTCTGGCAGTCGGTGGTGTATTCAATATTTTTTGCCAACACTGTAATTCAAAGGCATCAGTTATTCTTTGACCTTCGTTATTCGTTGTCCAGCTTTTGTATACATATGAGGTGATAGAAAATACCATGGCTTGGGTCAGGCACACCTTAGTCCTTAAAGGACATCTTTGCTTTTAAACACTTCAAAGAGGTCTTTTGCCGCAGATTTGCCCAATGTGATACGTTGTTTGATTTCTTGACTGCCGCTTCCATGGGCGTTAATTGTGGATCCAAGTAAAATGAAATCCTTGACAGCTTCAATCTTTTCTTTGTTTATCATGATGTTGATTATTGGTCGAGTTGTGAGGATTTTTGTTTTCTTTATGTTGAGGTGTAATACATACTGAAGGCTGTAGTCTTCGATCTTCATTAGAAAGTGCTTCAAGCCCTCTTCACTTTCAGCAAGCAAGGTTGTGTCATTTGCATACGAGTTTTCCTCCAATTCTGTTGCTGTGTTCTTCTGCATATAGTTCAGCTTTTTGGATTATTTGCTCAGCATGCAGACTGAATAAACATGGTGAAATGATACTACCCTGACACACCCCTTTCCTGAGTTTAAACCTTGCAGTATCCTCTTGTTTTGTTCGAACTGCTCTCTGCTAATCCCCAAGATTTGCGAATATGTTACCTCATATGGCAAAAGGGACTTTGCATATGTGTTTAAGTTATGGACCTTGAGATTGGGAGATTACTTTATATCATCTGGGTGAGCCCAGTGTAATCACAAGGGTCCTCCTAAGAAGGAAACAGAGGTCAGAGTCAAAAGAAAAGCAGGGCCACTAACAAAGGGGCGAGGACAGGGCTAGAAGCTGAAAAAGTCACAGACACAAGATTCTCTCCTAGAGATTCTGGAAAGATACCTTGATTTGAGCTCCATGAGACTGATTTTGGACTTCTGTCTCTGGGTGAACTCAAGCCTCCAACCTTTCAGTTAGCAGCCAAGTACTTAACCATTTGCAGCAGCCAGAGACTCCAGGAAACTAATAAAGAAGCACATTAATGAATCTTTTGTGCTGAAAAGAGTACACTTTAGGTGAACCATCCATTCCTAAAAAAGGCAGACACCATGTGCCTTATCAGGACTGTATTAGGGAAAGTGCCTACTTGCTCAGGGCTTCTTTTAAACTACTGAATACTGCAAGAATCAAACTAAACTTTTAAGGTGCCAGCATATATAATAAGCTTAGTTTTATTTAGAGTACAGAAATTCTTGCTATATAAGACTATGTATATTTTTATGATTAATTATATGTGTGAAGTTAGACACAAAGAGTTAGTGTTATTTTTGTGTGTGTAACTTTTTTCGTTGGGTACCTAACATTGGTGGTAAAGTGGTAGAATTCTTGTCTTCCTTGCTATAGACCTGGGTTTAATTCTGGCCAATGGACTTCATGCGCAGCCACTACCAGTCCCTCAGCGCGAGTTGCTATGCTGCTTAACAGGTCTTAGCTTCCAGACTATGATGGACTAGGAAGAAAGGCTTGGTGATCTACTTTCGAAAATCAGCCAGTAAAAACTCTATGGGTTACAAAGGTCCAGTCCACAACTGATCGTGGGGATGATGCAAGACCAGTCAGCATTTTGTTCTCTTGTGGATGGGTTTGCCATGAGTCGAGGACCCACTTTACAGCAGCTGACAACAACAAAAACAACATCTAGCAAGAAGCTGGTACGTGAGATTGTCTTAGTTGTCTAGTGTTGCTATGACAGAAATACCACAAGTGGATGGCTTTAACAAGGAGAAAGTTACTCTCTCACAGTCTAGGAAGTGAGAAGTCTGAATTCAGGTTTCTCCAGGGGAAGGCTTTTTCTGTCTATCGGCTTCAGGGGAAGGTCCTTGTCATCAATCTTCCCCCTGGTCGAGGAGCTTCTCAGGGCAGGGACCCTGGGGCCAAAGGACATGCTATTCTCCTGGCTCTTGTTTCTTGGTGGTATGAGGACCCTGTGTCTCTCTGTTCCCTTCTCTCTTTGATATCTCAAAAGAGATTGGCTTAAAACACAACCTAATCTTGTAGATTGAGTTCTGCCTCATTAACATAACTGCCTCTAATTCTGCCTCATTAACATCCTAGAGGTAATATTTACAATACATAGGAAAATCACATCAGATAACAAAATGGTGAACTATCACACAATACTGGGAATCATGGCCTAGCCATGTTGACAGTTATTTTTGGTGGATACAATTCAATCCATAACAGGAATACAGTGACATCTACCCAATCAATTACCCAGAATGCCAGATGGATATAATCAAGACAAATACATGGCATTTCAAGGTGCTCCCTCATTATTATATTCTTTCAGTTATTTTTTAACAGAGATTAAAGCATATCAGCTTTTTTTCTTATTAAGGAGTTCATCTTCTTAGTATTTATTTCAAAAAGTACAATCAGGTATGCTCAACCCATGTTGGGGATATTCGTGTCAAACAGAACTGACAGGGCCATGGGTTAATTTTCACCCCGGGAAGATCTGACTGTCGATGCATTTATCCTGAGGTTGTGATGTTGAATATTTCACAGGTAGATTGAGAACAACGTGATTCAGAGAGGTAATAATGCACTCAGGAAGAGAGGAATTGAAAACTATGTACCGTCACTGAAATTGTAAATGATTTATTTGGTTTGAGGCTAAGTCACAAGTTAGGTGCATGAAAAGTGGGAATAATTAGGTCTGCTTCACATTAGGTATCATGTTTCTTTCTCATCTATAAACTGATAAATAATGCAGCAATTGGAAACCGTAATTGTCACGCAACGAAGACAGAGTTGGCGCTTTTATGGAAATCCTTCTGTATATACTGAAAATGAATCCAGAGCATGGTTGACTTGCTTGCCAGTAAATACAAACTTCACACACAAACTCGTTGCCGTCAAGTCAGTTCCGACTCATAGCAATCATACAGAACAAAGCAGAACTGCCCCAGAAGGTTTCCAAGGCTGTGATCTTTACAGAGGCAGACTGCCACATCTTTCTCCCGAAGAGCGACTGGTAGGCTTGAACAGCTGACCTTTCAGTTAGCAGCCAAGCACTTAACCACTGCACCACCAGGGCCCCTTAAAATTCATACAGAGTTTCCAAAATTGGATTTTAATAAGAAGATGGATATGACTAAACTATCTCTCAGATTTTGTTTTCAAAGTTGTCATCTCTCCCCTATGCAGGGAAGGAGAATTAAGTAGAACTTTGGAACCCTGGTGCACAGTGGTTAAGAAGTTGCTAACCAAAAGGTCAGTGGTTTGAATCCACCAGCTGCTCCTTGGAAACTCTGCGGGGTAGTTCTACCCTGTCCTATAGGGTCACTACAAGTCAGAATCTACTTGACGGCAATGGGATTTGGTTTGGTTTTTGGCTTTCTACATAGGGAATGGGGAGGAACTGAACTTTAAAAGAGAAGCTTTGGCAAAAATGAGAGAAATTGGTTGCTAATTGAAAAATTGTTCTTTTATGTGTTTGGAAAACAGCTAGCAGCTTCTTTCCCAAGACAGATAAATTTCCAAACTATGTAGTGGGAGAGATGTTCTTCTTAAATAATTTTTAATCGGTTTGACCATGAATAGAGAAGAAAAGAACAGGGAGATCAGTCCATCTTTTCTTTTTCATTATTTTAATATTTCAGAAAAACAAAAAGGCCTTTATAATCCAGATAATTGTCTCAAAAATTTTGTGTACTCAGGACTTGGCTTGCTGTGCATGTTTATGCTTAGAGATGTAATAAAATTTAATTGATTTTGTATATATTTGCCTTGACATTCACAGAGGTGCAGGGGTAGTTGAAGGAGTGTTCCATTGTCAATAACAAATTTCTCCTGGTAGCTAAGTGGAGTGGTGGCAGGGAGTGAAGAACACTAAAGGACCATTTGAATGTGTCCACAAAGAGTGTATTAAAAGAGCAAATAATACACACATGTTGAATGCCTACCCCACGTCTGGCTGTGCACACAGCCTTTAAGATCTACAACAATTACTTGAATAAAAATCTTACTCCCATTAATCATATGAGCAAATTGACCCTCCTAAATGGTTAATCAAATGTATATGCAGATTTTCAGTGATAATGCCAGGATTGAAAACTCTATTTTTCTTATAGGGGAGCAGAAAAAGAGAGAGAAAGGGAAAAAAAAAAAATATATATATATATATGTATATATATATATACATATATATATCACAGCTAAATTGGATACTTGAAGTGCAATTCAGAAGTAGGTACAGTCTTTAATTGTGTGGAAAATGTAAATTGCTACTAAAGATAGAACTTCCAAATTAAAGATAGTGCAAATAGAGCCTGCTGTGCATTCTCTTTGGTATGCTGTATACGGCTTGAAATATCCAGTGCTAAAAATCTCAGCAATACTCTTTCTTATTCAGCAAACTGTCTGAGGGGTCTTATAGGTCTTCCAGGGTTTGTACCTATGTACGAGACAGATTTCCAAACTGACCTCTCCAATTTGTTCTAAGTGCATCTATCATCCACACAGTTTGGTGGGGCCATAATGAAACACAGTGACAGCAATACAGTGAATGTACTTGCATTCTTCTTATGGAGCAAATGGCATATGCAAAATCACTTAATCACCATCATATCAGATCAAAAGACTGGACTTTAGAAAGTAGTCAAATGCTTTAGGCCAAAACAGTTTAAATTGCATAGAAGACACGAGGACTTATAATAATGATACCTTACATTTGTATAATGGGCTGTAAGGTTCATGGAAACTTACATTTATATTAATTCCCCTTTTAAGTATGACCGAAGATCCATTAGATGGGTATTTTGTCCATTTTAGGGTAAAGGAACCAGGTGTGGTAGCTAATCGCCAAAGAGGGCTCCCTGGGGAACCCTCATACGGTCCCTAGGGAACCATACCTCCCATGTTTCAACCCCTTGCACAGTCCCTCCTACTGGCCCTATTGAAATGGTAGAATGCGGCAATAATGTTGCTATGTAACTTCCCAGGCTAGATCATAAAAATCCTTGCAGTTTTTGCCTTGTTCTCTTAGGACACCTGCTCTGGGGAAAGCCAGCTACCACGTAAAACTCTGACCAAATTAATGATAGTGAAAACAGAATCTGCCATGCATTCTCTTTAGAATGCTGTATACAGCTTTGCATATCCAGTATTAAGTCTGCCATGTTGTGTGGAAGCCCAAATTGGCCATGTGGAAAAGCCATGTGGAGAGAGAGAGAATGATGCCTACATACCCCCTAGGTTTGCAATCATCCCAATTGAAGGGCCAAACATGTGATCAGTCAAACCATCTTGGACATCCAGCCCTAGCCACCATCTGACTACAACTGCTGAGACCCCAGGCAAGAAGTGCCCTGCTCAGCGCGGTGAACCAATGGAATCATGAGAGATAATAAATTGTTGCTTTAAACCAATAAGTTGTGGGTGGTTTACACAGCCGTAGATACCTGGAACACCAGGTCTACTGACCTCAGCTTTTGTTTTTATTTTCCCATTACACTAAAAACACTACTGTTTGAGGAGTATAGCTTTAATCAACAATTATTTACTGAATAGCAGCAATGTGTAAGGAACTGTGTGAGGCACTGGTTTCCATAGAAAATAACAGGACTTTTCCAGGGAGCAAACTTTCTGGTGGAGAGTGAGACAAGTGATTAGACAAAAAATGTAAAGGTCAGTAGGTGTTCAGAAGTGGCTCTGTGTTCTGGTCTGGATGCTGCTACTAACTAGCTGTGTGAGCTTGACTAGTAACGTGGCTCTTCTGGACCTCACATTCTTCTCTTCTGTTAAACAAGAGGATTGGCTTAAAGAACTTTTAAGATCTCTTTCAGCTCTATCAGCTGATGATGCTGTGGTTTATTGTCCTTCAGATTGTTGAGTGAGGTATCAAAAAACATGTGATTTCTTTTGAATACACACACGCACACACTCACACATTCATATATGTTCAGGAAAAACTGGGAGGGTACAAACCAAAATGTTCACAATGATTATCTCTGAATAATGGGATTACTCTTCATTTTGCTAATGTAAAGGCTCTGGATATTATACAATAGCCATGTATTTCTTGTGTAACAAAAGCCATCTTTTTTTTTTTTTTTTTTGAGTGAGTGTGCATGTGTTTATAAGAGAAGGCATAGAAAAGAGTGCAAGCCTAGAAAAAAAAATGGACTTAAGTCTTTGTATTAGTTTTCTGTTGCTGTCTAAAAAATTACCACAAACTTAGTGGCTTAAACCAACATATATTCATTATATCAATGTCCATGGGGCAGGAAGGAGTTCAGGCATACCTCTGCTTTGGAGTCTTACAAAGCTATAATCAAGGAATCCACTAGATTGCTTTCTAATCTAGAGTTTAAGGTTCTCTTTTAAGCTCATGTGGAAAAGTTCATTTCTTTACAACTGTAGGACATAAGTTTGATTTTCTTGCCAGAAATCCACTGGGGGCTGCTCTTAGCTACTACCCAGCCCCTTGCAACGTTGTCCTCTCACAGGTCTCTTACAACATGGCAGCTGACTTCTTCAAAGCCAGTATGAGAATATTTCTGTCCCTTCTGCTACGTTGGAGTTTTATATAACATGACATAATCAAGGGAGTGACTGTCCCAACATCTGTGCCATATAAAGTAACGTAAGAAAAACCCTGTGGGACACAGTTCTACTCTGAAACATATGGGATTGCTGGAAATAGACTCCCTGGAAACAGGTTAATCAAGAGAGTGAATGTCTCACTTTATTCATAAGTCCTACCAACATTCAGGGGCCCTGGTGGCGCAGAGGTTAAGAGCTTGGCTGCTAACCAAAAGGCTGGCAGTTCAAATCTACCAGCTGCTCCTTGGAAACACTATGGAGTGGTTCCACTCTGTCCTATAGGGTCACTATTAGTTGGAATCGACTCAACAGCAACAGGTTAATTTTTGGTTTATCAACATTCAAGGGGAGGGGGTTATTATAGGGTGTAGATATTAGGGGGTGGGGATCTTGGGAGCCATCCTAGAATTCTTCCTACCACAGTCTTTTTGCTGATATTTATCTTAAGTTCTTCACCTCTTGCTTTCCTCTGTTTGTGCTCTACCTCTTTTCAGGGGCATATATTTGGGAGAAAGTGTTCTCCTTTGCATTGAAAGGCAGAGTAGCCTGGTGGTTAAGCATGCTACTGCTTAAGACACATCACCCAGGGAACACATCTGGCTCTACTATTTACTAGTCATGTTACTTTGGGCAAATTTCTTTGTGCCTTGATTTCCCTCATCCATAAAACTAGGTTAATAGTAGTACCTGTCTCATAGGATTAGGGTAAAGATTAAATGAGATATTGCACACCTAGCTTTTAGTAAACCCTCAAACAATGTATGCTAGTATCCCTTTACCCGCTATAGAGGACTACACTAGCCATGAGAATTGACTAGAAGTCAGAGGGGATTACTTTCCAATATTAGAAGTGTGTTTATGGAATTCTAATTTCTTATATTTGTATACTGTTCATAATCCATGTAATAATCACAGAATCTCTGTGAAGAAGGGATCATTATTCGCTGTTGAGAGAAAGGTACCAGAAATTCAAAATAATTAAGTAAATTGCCCAACGTCACACAGCTGAGCCAAAACACTCATTCCAAGTCTTTAGAATCCAAGGCAGGTGCTATTTCCAGTATGCCAACATGAGAAAGTGGTAATAGACTTGTTTTTCATGATACCATGTGGTAAAACACAGACACATGGGGGGATGCTAGGGGAATACAGGTTTGGGTACAGGAAGCATTAATTTCAAATAGCCAGTTTGGTGATATAATGGGTTGCCTTGGAGGGTACCAAATTTCCCACTGGTGCAATATCCAGGAAGAGATTGTGTAGTATAGCACAGTGGAAAGTGTTTGGACATTAGAATGATTCATTTAGTTAATAAATACTTGTAAATCTGTGCCAAGCATTGTACTATTTCCTGGGGCTATGATGGTGAGCGAAAACATGGAGCTTGGACTGATTATTTCACCAAGGGTTTGTGAGGATTAAATGAAACCACATATTGCAAAATGCCTACCAGGCCCTTGACCAGAGAAAGAGCTTCCAGGAGGCTGGCCAGATTAAGAGGTTGGGATATGGGGGAGGAGGTTTTCATATCACATGGGCAACTGAACTGTAGTCACCATTAAATCCACAAACATGCATCTCCCATTTACCATGCTCCAGGCATGATAATAGGTGGCTGGAGTTTGCAATCAAAAGGAGGGGCATCCGTATACTTGATCTAAACTAAATACTTGTCACAGTAGAGATACAACATCCTGTAAGATGGAGCAATGCATTCATATTTGTGGAGATGAGAAAGGTTTCATGAAGGTGGACTTTAAGATTCATATTTATGAATTAATACTATTTTGGTATTCTGATAAGCCGAAATAGGGCCTAATAACTTGCTAACAGCTTTATCTACTATTGTGTTTAGCACTTATTATGTGTCAGCCAATGAAATAGACTCATTTCCTACTATCTCTCATTTAATTGTGAGAATTATAATAGCCCTGATGGTTGGTGGAATTATCTATATGATATTTCATATTTAGAGAGAATAAAACATTTATACAAAGTTACTGTGTTAGGTTGGATGCCCTAGAAACAAATCTGAGATGGGGATTCTTGTATTCTTGGGCAAGTCATTTACTGAGAATGGGCTCATGGAAGAAATAGGTAAGACAATGAGGGATGCTAGATAAAGTGGGGGAAGAAACTAAGCAAAAAGGTAGTTTCTGAGAAGTCTTTCCAGTTACTATCAAGTTGTCTTTGACTCATGACGACACCATGTGTGTCAGGGGAATGATTTCAATGGATTAATTCTCTAAACTAGATCACCAGGTCTTTCTTCCAAGGTACATCTGGGTGGACTCAAACCTCCAACTTTTCAGTTAACAGCTGAATGCATTAACCATTTGCACCACCCAGGAACTCTGCAGAGAAACCTAGCCTCAGCCTGATCCCATAAGCAGATCTGGAGCATAAGTTGTACCACAGAGGTTATCCTGCCTCAAGGTAAGGATGTTCATCCTCTGTACCAAGTTGTCAATCACTGACACACTCTACTCCAAGTAAAGAATGGGGAGCAAGGTGGGCACGATCTCCCAGGCATCTCTTAGTAAGACAGATCTTGCCAACTAAGGGAAATCTTCCAGAAAATAGTACAGGGTGAGGTATTAGCGGCCAACCTTTGTGCAGCTTTGAGATAGGGGCACTGTCCTGGTAAATGGGATCTGGTTGGGGCACCAACAGGCACTGCTGCAGTCATATAGCAGGGAGTGGATGAACCCAGGTTCAAGATCAGTCTTGGTCTGTCTCTCAAGGTCCTTCATGCTCTTGACCACTAACCACATACTCACTTTATCTCATTGAATTTCTCCAAAACCAGAGTTGCATACATCAACCCATTTATACAGAGAAAGAAATTGAGTTCTGAGAGTTTGAACTTAAGGCCACATGGGCAATAATTTGTAAAGCCAGGAGTCACACCCAGGTATCCCAACTCTAATTACTATTTCTTTTAGGTTACTTAACTGGGTAACTCCAACTACTACAGAGTAGAACTGCTCCAAAGGGTTTTCCTGGCTGTAATCTTTACAGAAGCAGATCATTAGGCCTTTCTTCCACAGAGTGGCTGGGTGGGTTCGAACTGCCAACCTTTAGTTTAGCAGCCAATTACAAACCGCTTGTGTCACCCAGACATGGGGTCGCCATGAGTCAGAATTGACAGCAGTGGATTTTTTTTTTTTTAATCTAACTGGGAAATTTGATCAAAATGGAGTAAATAGCTTAATACCAGGGTGAACTGGAGAACCAAGGTCATTTTCTAGATCCAAACATCCTGGCCAAGCAACTAAGTCAAATGTCTTTAGATTTGGTCCTCTCTTCTTTTTTACCATTGGAGAGCTCTGTTGTGCTCTGACCTTTAGCTCAAGCTCAGGCTTCCTAAATGAACTTCTACCAGTAAGGAATGTGTTTTTATCATGCATTTGTTACATCAAGTCCCAGCTGTTGTTTTGCTTGAAGGTGATCTGGCATCCCCCTATCTGTCTAACCATGTCTTACCTCTCCTGCCTGTGTTAGTTTCCTTGGACTGCCATATTAAAGGACCACAAACTGGGTGGCTTAAAACAACAGAAAAGTAGTCTCTTACAGTTCTGGAGTCAGGGCCATGATCTCTCTGAAGACTCTTTCTTGCTTCTTTTAGCTTCTGGTGATTCTTGGCACTCCTTGGCTTGCAGCTACAGCATAACTCTATCTCTGCCTCTAACTTTACATGGGCTTCTCTAGGACTTCAATATCTCTTTTTTGGTGACACAATCCAACCCATAACACTGCTATTACCTACAAAGGAATGAACTGAAAAAAAGTTTAGCAGAAAGAGCTAAGGCATTGAAGACTAAATTCCAGCTGTAAAAATGGCTCTGTTATCATGGGCAAGTTTTGACTCCTGAGCCTGAGTTTCTTCCTCTGTAAGATTAGTACACCATTTCCTACTTCTTGGAGTTATGTGGATTAGAAATGGCATATTTAAAATACCAAACACATAGTGGGTGATCATTAAATGAAATTTGCACACTATAGATACACCTGCACAGAAGACAAAAACTCATGGATGCCTACTGAGTAGGCTTCCAAAACTTCTGCCTTGGTAAACAGATTAACAGGTCACAAGTGCCTGACACATAGTGGATTCTCAATGAGTTTAGCACATTTGGTGTGTCCGGTAGACAAGTTTCTTGTCTGTGTCTCCTCACATCCCACTACATCACCACTTGTCTTGAACGTCCTTGCCCAGAATGTCCTGCTCTTGTTATATCCATTGGCTTCCATGCTCCAGCCCCATGTAATTCTTCCAAGAAGCCTTCCCAAGGAAAGAGCAGGGACCCTATGGATCACATATTATGTGATCTGGGTCATATCTCTGTCAAATGACCTTTGGAAAGATTCTTCATTTCTTACTGTTCCTGGGAACCCATGTAGTGGGAGGAGTCTCCGCCATTTCTGACCTTCTGCTTGTGCTACTTGATGTCAACACCCCCCATCTCTGTACAACTATTCCCCTAGAGTAGGTACTATTTCTCTCTTTCTACTTTTAAAAACAAAATGAACAAATAAATAATGACTTGAGAGCAGAACCATTTGTTATACCTCAGGTCCCTCTCTTTAATGGGACTAGTTGACCCCTCTCGGGCTAGGATTGAATGAAATGTGAAAGTTCCTAACACAGTGTCTGTCTGGCCCAGTCAGCACACACCTAAATGCCATTTCCCTTGTCCTCCTCATCCTTTTTTTTTTTTAATTTATTTAAACCCAGGACAGTTAATAAGTTTTAGTTCCTTTTGCATTTTCTTTTATTCTCCTTAATATTATGCTAAAATCCATTGCTATTGAGTCAATTATGAGTCACAGTGACCCTTCAGGACAGGGTAGAACTGCTCCATAGGGTTTTCAGTACCATGCCAGGCATATAGTAAAACGAAACCAGTTGCTGTCGAGTTGGTTCCAACTCATGGTGACCCTTATGAGTTACAGAGTAGAACTGAGCTCCATAGGGTTTTCTTGGCTATAATCTTTATGGAAGCAGATTGTCAGACCTTTCTTCCACGGCACTGCTGGGTGGGTTCGAACTGCCAACCTTTCAGCTGGTAGTTGAGCACAAACAGTTTGCGCCAAACAGGGACGTATTAATAAACAAAAAAAGAACCAAACCTTTTGCCATTGAGTTGAATTCAACTCATAGCAATCCTATGGGACAGAGTAGAAATGCCCCATAGGGTTTCCAAAGCTGTAAATCTTTACAGAAGCAGACTGCTAGATCTTTCTTCTGTGGACCAGCTGGTGGGTTTGAACTGTGACTTTTCAGTTAGTAGTTGAGCACTTAACCACTGCACCACCAGGGCTCCTGAGGAATCTCTTAGGGGCTCAAAAAAAGAAAAATTAAAAAAGAAAGAAAAAAGAATAATCGAACTCTTAGAGTGACCTCTGACTCCACCCCTGCAAGCAACAGGCATGCAGGGCCCTGGCCTCTTATGCCCTACATCTCCTGTTAGCTGCGTAACAGTCTCCCAGGATAGAAAGAGCAAGGCACCCTGGGCACATCATCATTTTTGCTACACTAGCAAAATTTCAGTCTGTGAACTGATAACCAAATAGTGTTAACAGGATTTCAGCACTATCTGATTCCTGGAAGGAAGGGAGGATGGGCTGTCCTGGCTGAGGAACATCCAATGCAGAGAGTATTCCAAACAGAATAGCTGGCCTCTCCTGCTGAGCTGTTGTCAGCCTCCTCTCTGAAAGGACCCACACAGAGGCCCCCAGGCTGCTGCTGGGCCTGGGCCAGTCAGGGCAGGCATCTTCCTCCTAGTTAGAGTAAGCCTCTGACTTTGTGAACAGAATCGGTATTAGGCGTGTTTGGGAGGGCCCAGGTGTTCATTTGGCACCTTCCTCCTAGTTAGAGTAAGCCTCTGACTTTGTGAACAGAATCGGTATTAGGCATGTTTGGGAAGGCCCAGGTGTTCATTTGGCCCAAGTCACTGCATTTTAGCTCCTATTAATGTGGGCCCCAATCTACTGCAGGACCTCTGAACCTGAGTGCGTTGGACGAGATCTCAACACCTGGGCTAGGTCTGGAACGATAGCTTCTTACTCCTCTTATCTTCCAGAAGGCTGGTTTGGGCTCTGCTGTAAATATATCAATAGACATAGCACTAGGACCCCTGATTCTTTGCCATGGGTAGACCTGCATGGCCACACCCTTAGTCACGACTCTCCACCCTCAGATCAACAATTATTGGCATTTACTTACACTCACTGATCATTTTACACTGGACCACTCCCTACCTCCAATAGTGCCAGCCCCAACAGGTAGATTAGGTCTTCATCCCTATTCCAGCCTTCTTCCTTCCCTACCCACCAGCCCTTGTCATAACAGTCCATGCTACAACCCTACCAACCCCTTTAGGACATGGGCACTAACAGGTATTTTACAAAGTGCATCCACTGGAGAGTCAGAAGATTCACACTGATGTTTCTGCTCAGTCATGAAATTCCTGGGCAGCCTTAGAAACTTGGTTTAGCCCTTCCGGGCCTCTCTTTTCTCAGCTCTTGAATAGGTAGGATGGAAGGGAGATTCAATGACGTGCTGCAGAGGGAAGCCTTCTGAAGACTGAAGGTCCCATGTCAACAGGCAGCCTGCTATAAATATTTCTGCCATGCCCTCTGGGGAGTTGGTGGTCATTAAGGACCTGAAGAAGAGGGAGCACTCTCTGCAGCCCATGCACAACCCAGGGTGGGGCATGGGCCATGCTAAGGCCAGGCCTGGCTGGAGCTGCCCAAATATAACCGAGGTGACTCACTTCCCTGATAGCACTGCTAAGAATATTATAGGCTCATTCTTGCCTCTTCCTTCTGGCTGAGGCATATTTCTGCAGATGGAAAACATTTGGCACCAGGAATGGAAGAAGTCAAGAGAAACTGTCTCCAAATTCAGGACTTCCCTTCTGAAGTTCAGAAGGAGTTGTGTAGGAAAAATAAATAAATAAAAAAAACATAAAAAGTAACCTGAGTTTTGGTTCTACAGAGATAAGGAGTGAACTGCAAACCTTGACTTTTATGGTGACTGTGACCTTGGGAACGTTCCTCATGTGTTCTCTGAGCCCATTTCCTCCTCTGTGAACTTGCCATAGTAATTCCTGTCTCCTGGGCTTGCTCGGGGAAATTTAATTCAGTTCTTACAAGTAGGAGACAATCAATAATGTCAGCTTCTCTCCTCTTCCTAAGTATGAACTATGTCAAGAAGCAGGTTTATTTTGCTTGTTTGTATTTTCTGTTTTACCGTAATGAATTTGTTTGAAATGATAAGAAAAGCCATTTATTTAATTTTGACCAAGGCTGGCTGACTGAATGAAGGCTGCATGAGAAAACCAGCTCAGAGAGGCTTGTGGGCCCGCCTCCAATAATGCAGCTGTTCAGGAGCAGAACTGAAAGTGAACTCTCAGCCTCTTCCGTCTTGGCGCGGGTGCCGGAGGTACCTTATGTGCTACCTTCCACTTTGCTGTTTTGTCTTAGCAATTTCAACCTTTGGGAGATTTAAATTCTCTTTTATCTTCAGAATTCCAAATGCAGAGTCGATTTTTAAATAATTTATTTTAGATATAAATTTGTATTTCAATGCAAAGGATATATATGTCTATAAGTGCATGTTGAGCTTTCAGGAAATAAACAGATTACCAGCCTAAACAAATGGCTGGCTGCCCCTTTCATCAGCTTTTCACAGCCATCTGCAGTATGGGGACATCCATTTTGCAATTTCTCCTTTCTATTTTAAGTGGCTTTTAGGAGGAGGTTCACTGGCACCTGGGGCAAAGTATAGTGCCCCAAGATTATTCTTAAAGTTTAATCTCCCCTTTCATAGATTTCACCCATTGCTGTGGAAGTGATGCAAATACTTTTTTGAGCAAAGATGAATCACCAGGCGCCTATTGCACTTATTGAATACTCCCCTGTCCTTAATGGGGAGTCCCTGGGTGCTGCAAACAGTTAACATGTTCAGTTGCTATCAGGAGGGTTGGAAGTTTGATTTTACCCAGAGGCACCTTGAAAGAAAGGCCTGGTTCTACTTCTGAAAAATCAGCCATTGAAAAGCCTATGTAGCAGAGTTCTACTCTGACATACATGGGGTTGCCATGAGTCAGAATCGACTCAAGGGCAGCTGGCTTGTTTTTTATGGTCATTAATATTGCTTTGTCCATTTTGAGTTTACATGAGGTTAACATCCACGCTCAGTTCCTTGCCCACAGTTGCTGAAGTCCCAGAGTAGGCAAAATTGCCACTTCCTAGAATAACACGGAATCTCACTGAAGATAAATCTTACAATGCAAGTAAAAAATAAATCCGATGACCACAGTGAGACATTAAAAATTAAAATGAGCAATGCAGAAAGGAGAGGGAGGCAGAGAAGCGTTATAGAGGGGAAGAAAAAAAAAAGCCTACTTTTAAAAAAAAAAAATTACAAAGGAATAGAGATTCTGCAATGAATGTGACACAGACAGCTATTTTGAGTTGGGGGCAAGTTAATTATATTTAAAAAAGACAGCAT